>NW_024609440.1:125000-155000 GCF_018296145.1 Oncorhynchus tshawytscha
AAAATTGCCTGTCTTAGGTCAGTTAGGATCACCACTTTATTTTAAGAATGTTAAATGTCAGAGTAATAGCAGAGAGAATGATTTATTTCAGATTTGATTTCTTTCATCACAATCCCAGTGGGTCAGAAGTTTACATACACTCAATTAGTATTTGGCAGCATTACCTTTAAATTGTTTAACTTGGGTCAAACATTTTGGCCCATTCCTCCTGACAAGAGCTGGTGTAACTGAGTCAGGTTTGTAGACCTCCTTGCTCGCACACGCTTTTTCAGTTCTGCCCTCACATTTTCTATAGGATTGAGGTTAGGTCTTTGTGATGACCACTCCAATACCTTGACTTTGTTGTCCTTAAGCCATTTTGCCACAACTTTGGAAGTATGCTTGGGGTCATTGTCCATTTGGAAGACCCATTTGCGACCAAGCTTTAACTTCCTGACTGATTTCTTGAGATGTTGCTTCAAAATATCCACATAATTTTCCAACCTCAGTCCCTCTTGCAGCAAAGCATCCCCACAACATAATGCTGCCACCTCCGTGCTTCACGGTTGGGATGGTGTTCTTCTTCCACAACATAATGCTGCCACCCCGGGCTTCACGGTTGGGATGGTGTTCTTCTTCCACTACATAATGCTGTCACCCCCGTGCTTCACGGTTGGGATGGTGTTCTTCTTCCACAACATGATGCTGCCACCCCCGTGCTTCAAGGTTGGGATGGTGTTCTTCTTCCACAACATAATGCTGTCACCACCGTGCTTCACGGTTGGGATGGTGTTCTTCGGCTTGCAAGCCTCCCCCTTTTTTTATTCAAAACATAACAATGGTCATTATGGCCAAACAGTTCTATTTTTGTTTCATCAGACCAGAGGACATTTCTCCAAAAAGTACGATCTTTGTCCCCATGTGCAGTTGCAAACCGTAGTCTGGCTTTTCTATGGTGGTTTTGGAGCAGTGGCTTCTTCCTTGCTGAGCGGCCTTTCAGGTTATGTCGATATTGGACTCGTTTTACTGTGGATATAGATACTTTTGTACCTGTTTCCTCCAGCATCGTCACAAGGTCCTTTGCTGTTGTTCTGGGATTGATTTGCACTTTTCGCACCAAAGTACTGTCATCTCTAGGAGACAGAACGAGTCTCCTTCCTGAGCGGTATGACGGCTGCGTGGTCCCATGGTGTTTATACTTGCGTACTATTGTTTATACAGATGAACCTGGTACCTTCAGGCATTTGGAAATTGCTCCCAACGATGAACCAGACTTGTGGAGGTCTACAATTTTTTTTTCTGAGGTATTTGCTGATTTCTTTTCATTTTCCCAAGATGTCAACCAAAGAGGCACTGAGTTTGAAGGTAGGCCCTGAAATACATCCACATGTACACCTCCAATTGACTCAAATGATGTCAATTAGCCTATCAGAGGCTTCTAAAGCCATGACATCATCTTCTGGTATTTTCCAAGCTGTTTAAAGGCAAAGTCAACTTAGTGTTTGTAAACTTCTGACCCACTGGAATTGTAATACAGTGAATTATAAGTGAAATAATCTGTCTGTAAACCATTGTTGTAAAAATGACTTGTCATGCACAAAGTATATGTCCTAACCGACTTGCCAAAACTATAGTTTGTTCACAGTCAACCTCAATCTACTTACCTCAACCCCATATTGTTTTTATTTACCTTTCTGCTCTTTTGCACACCAGTATCACTACTTACACACCATCATCTACTCATCCATCACTCCAGTGTTAATCTGATAAATTGTAATTACTCTGCTACTGTGGCCTATTTATTGCCTTACTTCCTCACGCCATTTGCACACACTGTATATAGACTTTCTTTTGTTCTATTGTGTTATTGACTTGTTTGTTGTTTACTCCTTGTGTAACTCTGTGTTGTTGTTTGTGTCGCACTGTTTTGCTTTATCTTGGCCAGGTCACAGTTGTAAATGAGAACTTGTTCTTAACTGGCTTACCAGGTTAAATAGAGGTGAAATAACATTTTTAGACATTTGTGGAGTGGTTGAAAAAAGTGTTTTAATGACTCCAACCTAAGTCCGACTTCAACTGTATATAACACACCTGTTCCATAGTGGCAGAGGCAGCTCCGGTAAATGTCATGTAATAATCAGATGCCTGTGTGTCTCAGAGGGAACTCGAAGTACCACTACTATGGTCTTCGTATCAAGGCCACTTCTTCTCTGCTCCGTCTGATAGACGACCACCAGCACCTCGCCTTGAGACAGCAACCCTTCTCTCAGAAACACAGGTAGGGGGGTGTTTGTCTCTTCCTGTCTCTCGGTCTCTCTGTCTCTTCCTGTCTCTCTCTCTCTCTCTTTCTGTCTCTCTCTCTTTCTGTCTCTCTCTCCTTCTGTCTCTCTCTCCTTCTGTCTCTCTCTCCTTCTGTCTCTCTCTCTTTCTGTCTCTCTCTCTTCCTGTCTCTCTCTCCTTCTGTCTCTCTCTCTTCCTGTCTCTCTCTCTTCCTGTCTCTCTCTCTTCCTGTCTCTCTCTCTTCCTGTCTCTCTCTCTCTCTCTCTCTCTCTCTCTTCCTGTCTCTCTCTCTTCCTGTCTCTCTCTCTCTCTCTCTTCCTGTCTCTCTCTCTCTCTCTCTTCCTGTCTCTCTCTCTCTCTTCCTGTCTCTCTCTCTCTCTTCCTGTCTCTCTCTCTCTCTTCCTGTCTCTCTCTCTCTCTCTTCCTGTCTCTCTCTCTCTCTCTCTCTCTTCTCTGTCTCTCTCTCTCTTCCTGTCTCTCTCTCTCTCTTCCTGTCTCTCTCTCTCGCTCTTCCTGTCTCTCTCTCTCGCTCTTCCTGTCTCTCTCTCTCGCTCTTCCTGTCTCTCTCTCTCGCTCTTCCTGTCTCTCTCTCTCTCTTCTGTCTCTCTCTCTCTCGCTCTTCCTGTCTCTTCCTGTCTGTCTCTTTGTCTCTTCCTGTCTCTCTGTCTCTCTCTTCTTGTCTCTCTCTCTTCCTGTCTCTCTCTCTCTTCCTGTCTCTCTCTCTTCTTCTCTCTCTCTTTTGTCTCTCTCTCTTCCTGTCTCTCTGTCTCTTTCCTGTCTCTCTGTCTCTTCCTATCTCTCTCTCTCTTTTGACAGCTGTTCTGTCCAATAGGGTAAAGCCGGTTCTGAAGGTGGAGGGCATGTCCAATGGGATGTCTCTGGGGGCGGGGCAGCAGCAGGGGGCGGGGCTCAGTGACATCTCAGCTCAAGTGCAACAATATCAGCAGTTCCTGGGTGAGTGGACAGGGACTAGGTACACACACACACACACACACACAGACACACACAGAGGAGCGGAATAGCCTATCATTTGTCAGACAGCTCGAGAGCTGTCTAAAAGATGGTACTGGGGGGCTGGGGGTAACGCGCTGGGGGTAACGCGCTGGGGGTGGGGGTAACGCGCTGGGGGGGGGGGGGTAACGCGCTGGGGGTAACGCGCTGGGGGGTAACGCTGGGGGGCTGGGGGGGTAACTGGGGGGCTGGGGGGTGGGGGTAACGCGCTGGGGGTAACGCGCTGGGGGTAACGCTGGGGGGTAACGCGCTGGGGGTAACGTGCTGGGGGGTAACGTGCTGGGCTTTAGTCAACGCAGGCAGGCTGTCAGCAAGTCACACACCACTTTGCACTAGAATTGTTTGAATAAAGTTTTATAAAGACTCCCTGATGCCGTTAACCAGCATTTCTCTCCTGTTCTATTGATTTTCACACCAACTTTCTTCTGTTGCCCAGAAGTCAAAGCCACCATCCTAGTCGAATCATCATCCATCCTAGTCGAATATCATCCCATCCTAGTCGTATTATCATCCCATCCTAGTCGTATCATCATCCCATCCTAGTCGTATTATCATCCCATCCTAGTCGTATTATCATCCCATCCTAGTCGTATTATCATCCCATCCTAGTCGTATCATCATCCCATCCTAGTCGTATTATCATCATCCCATCCTAGTCGTATCATCATCCCATCCTAGTCGTATTATCATCCCATCCTAGTCGTATCATCATCCCATCCTAGTCGTATCATCATCCCATCCTAGTCGTATCATCATCCCATCCTAGTCGTATCATCATCCCATCCTAGTCGTATTCATCATCCCATCCTAGTCGTATTATCATCCCATCCTAGTCGAATTATCATCCCATCCTAGTTATCATCCATCCTATCATCATCCCATCCTAGTATTATCATCCCATCCTAGTCGTATCATCATCCCGTCCTAGTCGTATTATCATCCCGTCCTAGTCGTATTATCATCCCATCCTAGTCGTATTATCATCCCGTCCTAGTCGTATTATCATCCCGTCCTAGTCGAATTATCATCCCGTCCTAGTCGTATTATCATCCCATCCTAGTCGTATTATCATCCCATCCTAGTCGTATTATCATCCCATCCTAGTCGTATTATCATCCCATCCTAGTCGAATTATCATCCATCCTATCATCATCCATCCTAGTCGTATTATCATCCCGTCCTAGTCGTATTATCATCCCGTCCTAGTCGATCATCATCATCCGTCCTAGTCCCGTCCTATTATCATCCCGTCCTAGTCGAATTATCATCCCGTCCTAGTCGAATTATCATCCCATCCTAGTCGAATTATCATCCCATCCTAGTCGAATTATCATCCCATCCTAGTCGTATTATCATCCCATCCTAGTCGTATTATCATCCCATCCTAGTCGTATTATCATCCCGTCCTAGTCGTATCATCATCCCGTCCTAGTCGAATTATCATCCCGTCCTAGTCGAATTATCATCCATCCTAGTCGTATTATCATCCCGTCCTAGTCGTATCATCATCCCGTCCTAGTCGTATTATCATCCCGTCCTAGTCGTATTATCATCCATCCTAGTCGTATTATCATCCCGTCCTAGTCGTATCATCATCCCGTCCTAGTCGAATTATCATCCCGTCCTAGTCGTATCATCATCCCGTCCTAGTCCTAGTCGATTATCATCATCCCGTATTATCATCCCCTAGTCGTATCATCATCCCATCCTAGTCGTATTATCATCCCGAATCATCATCCCCTAGTCGTATCATCATCCCGTCCTAGTCGTATTATCATATTATCATCCCGTCCTAGTCGTATTATCATCCCGTCCTAGTCGTATTATCATCCCGTCCTAGTCGTATTATCATCCCGTCCTAGTCGTATTATCATCCCGTATTATCATCCCCCCTAGTCGTATTATCATCCCGTCCTAGTCGTATTATCATCCCGTCCTAGTCGTATTATCATCCCGTCCTAGTCGTATTATCATCCCGTCCTAGTCGTATCATCATCCCGTCCTAGTCGTATCATCATCCCGTCCTAGTCGAATCATCATCCCGTCCTAGTCGAATCATCATCCCGTCCTAGTCGTATCATCATCCCGTCCTAGTCGTATCATCATCCCATCCTAGTTGCTATTAGATTTCTCTTCCTAGTTCCTAACACATATGGAACGGCTGGGATCAGGTGCTCTGTGTAGAATGGTGTTGTTTTAAAATGATGTTTTATGATCTGCTTCATTACAGGAGTTGTCCAATTAGAGGCGAGAGCCTTTTGACTGGACGATGACAGGCCTGCTAGTGTTGCGTGTCTCAGTTAACATGTCAGGTCTTTGTATGTATAGTATCTTCTGTTGGTCATTTTACTGTTTAACCGTTTGTTGACCGGGTAACGAGGGTCGGCTAGTCGGCAGAAGAATTTACCGAAATGTGCATCACACACACACACACACACACACACACACACACACACACACACACACACACACGTAGTAACAAGAATATCTCCGTATGGTAACAATGCTAGGAAACATACTAAACCAATGTGAAGCACACAGATCAACACATTGTAAATCATCGACATGTAATTCCACACATAATAACACAACAATGTAACTGTTGTTGTTGTCCAGACGCGTCGCGGGCGCTGCCTGAGTTCCCAGAGTTGGATCTGCAGGACAGACCTCTTCCTGATGGGATCGTTCCAGAACACGTCGCAGCCTTCCAACAGCTCTACAGGGAACACTGTGAGGTAAACAGTCTACTACGCACTGCTGGCTTGTGGCAGTCTTATGGCAGTCTTATGAAGTGTTGTGCCTATTATGTAGGGCTATGTCTGTCTTGATTCCACTAACGATAACGATGATGAGTTGAGATGTAGAATCAGGTGTTTTAGTTCCAGGACCAGGGTTGGGAAGCAGTGTGTTTGTCATACATTTTCATTACACTACAATAGACTGACATAGCACTACGTAAGAATGATAAAACACAACCTTTGTCTGACATAGTATTTTAACAGACATGAAAGATAGAAAGTCATAACATGACATTTGACCCACATAACTGGACATAGACCAGTCCATAGACATTGGACAAAGCACTGCATTAGACAGAGACAAAGGTTGTGTTTTATCATTCTTACGTAGTGCTATGTCAGTCTACAGGTGTGCTATGTCAGTCTAATGTAGTGTAATGTCAGACGAATGTAGTGTTTTATCATTCTTATGTAGTGCTATGTCAGTCTACAGGTGTGCTATGTCAGTCTAATGTAGTGTAATGTCAGACGAATGTAGTGTTTTATCATTCTTACGTAGTGCTATGTCAGTCTACAGGTGTGCTATGTCAGTCTAATGTAGTGTAATGTCAGACGAATGTAGTGTTTTATCATTCTTACGTAGTGTTTTATCATTCTTACGTAGTGCTATGTCAGTCTAATGTAGTGTAATGTCAGACGAATGTAGTGTTTTATCATTCTTATGTAGTGCTATGTCAGTCTACAGGTGTGCTATGTCAGTCTAATGTAGTGTAATGTCAGACGAATGTAGTGTTTTATCATTCTTACGTAGTGTTTTATCATTCTTACGTAGTGCTATGTCATGTCTGTGCAGGCCATTCTGGATGTGATGGTGAACCTGCAGTTCACTCTGGTGGAGACGCTGTGGAAAACCTTCTGGAGGTTCAGCGAGAGCATCGACGCAGACACACTCAGCGTGTGAGTGAAACACACACACATTCTACATGTCACACATTACAACACACACAATCTAACTGTGTGTGTGTGTGTGTGTGTGTGTGTGTGTGTGTGTGTGTGTGTGTGTGTGTGTGTGTGTGTGTGTGTGTGTGTGTGTGTGTCTGTGTGTGTCTGTGTGTGTGTGTGTCTGTGTGTGTGTGTGTGTCTGTGTGTGTGTGTGTGTGTGTGTCTGTGTGTGTGTGTGTGTGTGTGTGTGTGTGCGTGTCTGTGTGTCTGTGTGTGTGTGTGTGTGTCTCTCCAGTCATGGTGAGTCAGAGGAGCGTCTACCTAAGTGGTACCTGGTGGTGCTGTGTAAGTACCAGCCTGTTGTTCACTGGACCAGAGACTGTGACAATACACTGTACCAGACCCTGGTGGAGATCCTCATCCCTGATGTATTACGACCCATCCCCAGTGAGTTATGACACATGACATTAGAGCTACACAACATGACATTAGAGCTACACAACATGCCATTAGAGCTACACAACATGCCATTAGAGCTACACAACATGACATTAGAGCTACACAACATGCCATTAGAGCTACATAACATGCCATTAGAGCTACACAACATGCCATTAGAGCTACACAACATGACATTAGAGCTACACAACATGCCATTAGAGCTACATAACATGCCATTAGAGCTACATAACATGCCATTACAGCCACATAACATGACATTAGAGCTACATAACACTAAATGACAGTACATGTAATGTCTTCTAAAACATATGACTAGCTATGTTTCTCTCTCATCTCCCTCCCTATCTCTCTCATCTCTAATCATCTCCCTCCCTATCTCTCTCATCTCTAATCATCTCCCTCCCTATCTCCCTCTCTCTCATCTCTAATCATCTCCCTCCCTATCTCCCTCTCTCTCATCTCTAATCATCTCCCTCCCTATCTCCTTCTCTCTCTCGTCTCTAATCATCTCCCTCCCTATCTCCCTCTCTCTCATCTCTAATCATCTCCCTCCCTATCTCCTTCTCATCTCTAATCATCTCCCTCTCTCTCATCTCTAATCATCTCCCTCTCCATCTCTCTCTCTCTGTCAGGTGCCTTAACTCAAGCCATCCGTAACTTTGCCAAGAGTCTAGAGAGCTGGCTGACAAGCGCCATGATGAACATACCAGAGGAGATGGTCCGCATGAAGGTGTGATCACGCACACACACACACACACACACACACACACACACACACAATACAAACACTCTTCCACAAAACTACATTACCTCTACCTCCTCCCCTCCTCTCTCCCGTCTCCCCCTCTCCCCTGTCTCTCCCTCCTCCTTCCCGTCTCTCCCTTCTCCCTCCCGTCTCTCCCTCCTCCCCTCCTGTCTCCCCCTCCTCTCTCCCGTCTCTCCCTCCTCCCCTCCTCTCTCCCTCCTCCCCTCCTCTCTCCCCCTCCCCTCCCTCTCCCTCCTCCCCTCCCTCCCTCTCCCTCCTCCCCTCCTCCCACTCCTCCCCTCCTCTCTCCCGTCTCCCACTCCTCCCGTCTCCCACTCCTCCCGTCTCCCACTCCTCCCCATCCTCCTCTCCCGTCTCCCCCTCTTCCTCTCCTCTCCCCCTCCTCCCCTCCTCTCTCCCGTCTCCCTCTCCTCCCCTCCAGGTGATGTGTGCGGGGGCGTTTGCCCAGACGCTGCGTCGCTACACCAGTCTAAACCACCTGGCCCAGGCAGCCAGGGCCGTCCTCCAGAACACCGCCCAGATCAATCAGATGCTGAGTGACCTCAACAGAGTTGACTTCACTAACGTGCAGGTACGTCTGTCTGGATACCTTTTAACCACTACCTCTCTCTCTCTGTCTGGATACCTTCTAACCACTACCTCTCTGTCTGGATACCTTCTAACCACTACCTCTCTCTGTCTGGATACCTTCTAACCACTACCTCTCTCTCTCTGTCTGGATACCTTCTAACCACTACCTCTCTCTCTCTGTCTGGATACCTTCTAACCACTACTCTCTCTCTCTCTGTCTGGATACCTTCTAACCACTACCTCTCTCTCTCTCTGTCTGGATACCTTCTAACCACTACCTCTCTCTGTCTGTCTGGATACCTTCTAACCACTACCTCTCTCTCTCTCTGTCTGGATACCTTCTAACCACTACCTCTCTCTCTCTGTCTGGATACCTTCTAACCACTACCTCTCTCTGTCTGGATACCTTCTAACCACCACCTTCTACTCTCTGTCTGTCTGGATACCTTCTAACCACTACCTCTCTCTCTGTCTACCTCTCTCTCTGTCTGGATACCTTCTAACCACTACCTCTCTGTCTCTACCTTCTAACCTCTACCTCTACCTCTCTGTCTGGATACCTTCTAACCACTCTCTCTCCATACCTTCTAACCACTACCTCTCTCTCTGTCTGGATACCTCTCCAACCTATAATCTGTCTCTCTCTCTCTCTCCAACCTATAATCCTGTCTCTCTCTCTCTCTCCAACCTATAATCCTCTCTCTCTCTCTCTCCAACCTATAATCCACTCTCTCTCTCTCTCCAACCTATAATCCTGTCTCTCTCTCCACCCTATAATCCTGTCTCTCTCTCCAACCAAACATCCGTCTCTCTATACTGAGGATGGTGTCTCCTCTACTCCTCCCCTGTAGGAACAGGCGTCGTGGGTGTGTGGTTGTGAGGATGCTGTGATCCTATACTCCTGTCTCTCTCCCCCCTGTAGGAACAGGCGTCGTGGGTGTGTGGTTGTGAGGATGCTGTGATCCTATACTCCTGTCTCTCTCTCCCTGTAGGAACAGGCGTCGTGGGTGTGTGGTTGTGAGGATGCTGTGATCCAGAGGTTGGAGCAGGATTTCAAGCAGACGCTACAACAACATAACTCTCTGGAGCAGTGGGCTGCCTGGCTGGACGGCGTGGTCTCCCAGGTCCTAAAGCCCTACCCACACAGCCCTGCAGCCTTCCCTCAGGCTGCCAAGCTCTTCCTGCTGCGGTGGAGCTTCTACAGGTGAGAGAAGAGGATGTTTTGAAGTCAGAGAAAGTGAGCATCAAAGACCCCCCCAGTTCCATGGTGATTAGAGACCGGTCTCTCTCTACCCCCCCAGTGATTAGAGACCTGTCTCTCTCTACCCCCCAGTTCCATGGTGATTAGAGACCTGTCTCTCTCTACCCCCAGTTCCATGGTGATTAGAGACCTGTCTCTCTCTACCCCCCCAGTTCCATGGTGATTAGAGACCTGTCTCTCTCCCCCCAGTGATTAGAGACCTGTTCCATGGTGATTAGAGACCTGTCTCTCTCTCTACCCCCAGTTCCAGTGATTAGAGACCTGTCTCTCTACCCCCAGTGATTCTACCCCCCCAGTGATTAGAGACCTGTCTCTCTCTACCCCCCAGTGATTAGAGACCTGTCTCTCTCTACCCCCCCAGTGATTAGAGACCTGTCTCTCTCTACCCCCAGTGATTAGAGACAGGTCTCTCTCTACCCCCAGTTCCATGGTGATTAGAGACCTAGAGTCTCTCTCCCCCCCCCAGTTCCATTCCATGGTGATTAGAGACCTGTCTCTCTCTACCCCCCCCCAGTGATTAGAGACCTGTCTCTCTCTACCCCCCAGTTCCATGGTGATTAGAGACCTGTCTCTCTCCCCCAGTTCCATGGTGATTTAGACCTGTCTCTCTCTACTACCCCCAGTTCCATGGTGATTAGAGACCTGTCTCTCTCTCTCCCCACCCCCCAGTTCCATGGTGATTATAGACCTGTCTCTCTCTACCCCCCCCAGTTCCATGGTGATTAGAGACCTGTCTCTCTCCCCCCAGTTCCATGGTGATTAGAGACCTGTCTCTCTCTACCTACCCCCAGTTCCATGGTGATTAGAGACCTGTCTCTCTACCCCCAGTTCCATGGTGATTAGAGACCTGTCTCTCTACCCCCAGTTCCATGGTGATTAGAGACCTGTCTCTCTCTACCCCCCCAGTTCCATGGTGATTAGAGACCTGTCTCTCTCTACCCCCAGTTCCATGGTGATTAGAGACCTGTCTCTCTCCACCCCCCAGTTCCATGGTGATTAGAGACCTGTCTCTTCTACCCCCAGTTCCATGGTGATTAGAGACCTGTCTCTCTCTACCCCCCAGTTCCATGGTGATTAGAGACCTGTCTCTCTCTACCCCCCAGTTCCCCCCCAGTTCCATGGTGATTAGAGACCTGTCTCTCTCTACCCCCAGTTCCATGGTGATTAGAGACCCCCCCAGTTCCATGGTGATTAGAGACCTGTCTCTCTCAGTTCCATGGTGATTAGAGACCCCCCAGTTCCATGGTGATTAGAGACCTGACTCTGCGTAGTGCTGCCAGCTTCGGATCCTTCCACCTGATCAGACTGCTGTATGATGAGTACATGTACTACCTGGTAGAACACAGAGTGGCCCAGGCTAAAGGAGAGACACCCATCGCTGTCATGGGAGAGGTACACACACACACACACACACACACACACACACACACACACACACACACACACACACACACACACACACACACACACACACACACACATACAGTGCCTTGCGAAAGTATTCGGCCCCCTTGAACTTTGCGTCCTTTTGCCACATTTCAGGCTTCAAACATAAAAATATAAAACTGTATTTTTTTGTGAAGAATCAACAACAAGTGGGACACAATCATGAAGTAGAACGACATTTATTGGATATTTCAAACTTTTTTAACGAATCAAAAACTGAAAAATTGGGCGTGCAAAATTATTCAGCCCCTTTAAGTTAATACTTTGTAGCGCCACCTTTTGCTGCGATGACAGCTGTAAGTCGCTTGGGGTATGTCTCTATCAGTTTTGCACATCGAGAGACTGAATTTTTCCCCATTCCTCCTTGCAAAACAGCTCGAGCTCAGTGAGGTTGGATGGAGAGCATTTGTGAACAGCAGTTTTCAGTTCTTTCCACAGATTCTCGATTGGATTCAGGTCTGGACTTTGACTTGGCCATTCTAACACCTGGATATGTTTATTTTTGAACCATTCCATCTAACCACTAGGCAGGGTAGCCTAGTGGTTAGAGCGTTGGACTAGTAACCGGAAGGTTGTGAGTTCAAACCCCTGAGCTGACAAGGTACAAATCTGTCGTTCTGCCCGTGAACAGGCAGTTAACCCACTGTTCCTAGGCCGTCATTGAAAATAAGAATGTGTTCTTAACTGACTTGCCAGGTTAAATAAAGGTAAAATTTAAAAAATAAAAATAAATTATGTTTTGGATCATTGTCTTGTTGGAAGACAAATCTCCGTCCCAGTCTCAGGTCTTTTGCAGACTCCATCAGGTTTTCTTCCAGAATGGTCCTGTATTTGGCTCCATCCATCTTCCCATCAATTTTAACCATCTTCCCTGTCCCTGCTGAAGAAAAGCAGGCCCAAACCATGATGCTGCCACCACCATGTTTGACAGTGGGGATGGTGTGTTCAGGGTGATGAGCTGTGTTGCTTTTACGCCAAACATAATGTTTTGCATTGTTGCCAAAAAGTTCAATTTTGGTTTCATCTGACCAGAGCACCTTCTTCCACATGTTTGGTGTGTCTCCCAGGTGGCTTGTGGCAAACTTTAAACAACACTTTTTATGGATATCTTTAAGAAATGGCTTTCTTCTTGCCACTCTTCCATAAAGGCCAGATTTGTGCAATATACGACTGATTGTTGTCCTATGGACAGAGTCTCCCACCTCAGCTGTAGATCTCTGCAGTTCATCCAGAGTGATCATGGGCCTCTTGGCTGCATCTCTGATCAGTCTTCTCCTTGTATGAGCTGAAAGTTTAGAGGGACGGCCAGGTCTTGGTAGATTTGCAGTGGTCTGATACTCCTTCCATTTCAATATTATCGCTTGCACAGTGCTCCTTGGGATGTTTAAAGCTTGGGAAATCTTTTTGTATCCAAATCCGGCTTTAAACTTCTTCACAACAGTATCTCGGACCTGCCTGGTGTGTTCCTTGTTCTTCATGATGCTCTCTGCGCTTTTAACGGACCTCTGAGACTATCACAGTGCAGGTGCATTTATACGGAGACTTGATTACACACAGGTGGATTGTATTTATCATCATTAGTCATTTAGGTCAACATTGGATCATTCAGAGATCCTCACTGAACTTCTGGAGAGAGTTTGCTGCACTGAAAGTAAAGGGGCTGAATAATTTTGCACGCCCAATTTTTCAGTTTTTGATTTGTTAAAAAAGTTTGAAATATCCAATAAATGTCGTTCCACTTCATGATTGTGTCCCACTTGTTGTTGATTCTTCACAAAAAAATACAGTTTTATATTTTTATGTTTGAAGCCTGAAATGTGGCAAAAGGTCGCAAAGTTCAAGGGGGCCGAATACTTTCGCAAGGCACTGTACCTGGTAGAACACAGAGTGGCCCAGGCTAAAGGAGAGACACCCATCGCTGTCATGGGAGAGGTACACACACACACACACACACACACACAGACACACAGACAGACAGGTACACACACACACACACACACACACACACACACACAGACAGACAGACAGACAGACAGACACAGACAGACACACACAGACACACAGACACACGCTGTCATGGGAGAGACAGACAGACACACACACACACACACACACACAATGCACACACTGATCGATCTCTCTCTCTCTCAGTTTGCCAGTGTGGGCAGGAGTCTGAACTGTCAGGACCCTGATAAAGGTAATGTCTCACCCTGCAACCCTTCATCTCTAATAATGTGGCCGCAATAAACCTGTAAACGGTTCATATATCTGTGTGTGTGTGTGTGTGTGTGTGTGTGTGTCTCAGATGAGGAAGAGGATGAGGAGGAGAGTGATGAAGAGGGGGTAGAGATGACCGTGCCGTCTAACGCCGCTGGTCTGGGAGAGGGGGAGGAGTCCCTGGAGCCGCCCGTCAAGCTAGCCAGGACTGACCCCCGGGGACTGTTCAATACCACACACACAGAGTGACTCACACACACCCTCAACACGCACACTGACAACTGAAACACACGCTCTCGACTTAGCCGTTGGCTAACATGACACACACACACACACACACACACACACACACACACTCACACACACACACACACCCTCAACAACACACACACACACTCAACACACACACCTCACACACCCTCAAACACACACACCCTCAACACACACACACACACACCCTCAACACACACACACACACACCCTCAACAACACACACACACCCTCAACACACACACACCCTCAACAACACACACACCCTCAACAACACACACACCCTCAACACACACACACACCCTCAACAACACACACACCCTCAACAACACACACACCCTCAACAACACACACACCCTCAACACACACACACACACCCTCAACACACACACCCTCAACACACACACACCCTCAACAACACACACACCCTCAACAACACACACACCCTCAACAACACACACACCCTCAACAACACACACACCCTCAACACACACACCCTCAACAACACACACACCCTCAACACACACACACACCCTCAACACACACACACCCTCAACAACACACACACACCCTCAACAACACACACACCCTCAACAACACACACACCCTCAACAACACACACACCCTCAACAACACACTCATCCTTTGCCTTAATGATAGTTTGCTATGAGTCCGTTTGTGATCCCAATGCCATTAAGTTCCTTATCTGTTCCTGCAACCTCACACACCCTGTCTGTCTGATCTCTGTGTGTGTGTGTGTGTGTGTGTGTGTGTGTGTGTGTGTGTGTGTGTGTGTGTGTGTGTGTGTGTGTGTGTGTGTGTGTGTGTGTGTGTGTGTGTGTGTGTGTGTGTGTGTGTGTGTGTGTGTGTGTGTGTGTGTGTGTGTGTGTGTGTGTAAGCGAAGGAGAGGTTTCACAGCTTACCTTTTCATCTCTTTTAGTTATCATGGTTCCTCATTGTTCCTCATTACCTTCATTGTGACATAAGAGACGGTGACCTCTTCACTAGACACACTGGTCCTTCATTGTGACATCAGAGATGGTGACCTCTTCACTAGACACACTGGTCCTTCATTGTGACATCAGAGACGGTAACCTTTTCATTGTGACATAAGACGGTAACCTCTTCACTAGACAGGGTAACAGTCTGTTCCAGATTTGACCAACTTATCCCACTAATTAACATTACCACTAGCTTGGCAACTTGTTGTTGGATGCAGAAGCAGTCTTGTACGAATACCGTGGCTGAGATTCAATCGGAGGTGTGTTGTAGCACCCTTAACATTTAAAGGTAATATCTGACTGAGCTGACATATGCAGCATTTACCGTGAACACGCTGAGGAACACTGCCTTTAAATGGGGCACTGTCAACAGAGGTCTACAACGTACCTCTGACTGAATCCCTTCCTATATGTCCCTGTCAACAGAGGTCTACAACGTACCTCTGACTGAATCCAGACCTATATGTCCCTGTCAACAGAGGTCTACAACGTACCTCTGACTGAATCCCTTCCTATATGTCCCTGTCAACAGAGGTCTACAACGTACCTCTGACTGAATCCCTTCCTATATGTCCCTGTCAACAGAGGTCTACAACGTACCTCTGACTGAATCCCCTTCCTATATGTCCCTGTCAACAGAGGTCTACAACGTACCTCTGACTGAAATGACCTATATGTCCCTGTCAACAGAGGTCTACAACGTACCTCTGACTGCAGACCTATATGTCCCTGTCAACAGAGGTCTACAACGTACCTCTGACTGAATCCAGACCTATATGTCCCTGTCAACAGAGGTCTACAACGTACCTCTGACTGAATCCAGACCTATATGTCCCTGTCAACAGAGGTCTACAACGTACCTCTGACTGAATCCAGACCTATATGTCCCTGTCAACAGAGGGTCTGACTGAATCCAGACCTATATGTCCCTGTCAACAGAGGTCTACAACGTACCTCTGACTGAATCCCAGACCTATATGTCCCTGTCAACAGAGGTCTACAACGTACCTCTGACTGAATCCCTTCCTATATGTCCCTGTCAACAGAGGTCTACAACGTACCTCTGACTGAATCCAGACCTATATGTCCCTGTCAACAGAGGTCTACAACGTACCTCTGACTGAATCCAGACCTATATGTCCCTGTCAACAGAGGTCTACAACGTACCTCTGACTGAACTGAATCCAGACCTATATGTCCCTGTCAACAGACTGGTCACAACGTACCTCTGACTGAATCCAGACCTATATGTCCCTGTCAACAGAGGTCTACAACGTACCTCTGACTGAATCCAGACCTATATGTCCCTGTCAACAGAGGTCTACAACGTACCTCTGACTGAATCCAGACCTATATGTCCCTGTCAACAGAGGTCTACAACGTACCTCTGACTGAATCCAGACCTATATGTCCCTGTCAACAGAGGTCTACAACGTACCTCTGACTGAATCCAGACCTATATGTCCCTGTCAACAGAGGTCTACAACGTACCTCTGACTGAATCCAGACCTATATGTCCCTGTCAACAGAGGTCTACAACGTACCTCTGACTGAATCCCTTCCTATATGTCCCTGTCAACAGAGGTCTACAACGTACCTCTGACTGAATCCAGACCTATATGTCCCTGTCAACAGAGGTCTACAACGTACCTCTGACTGAATCCCTTCCTATATGTCCCTGTCAACAGAGGTCTACAACGTACCTCTGACTGAATCCCTTCCTATATGTCCCTGTCAACAGAGGTCTACAACGTACCTCTGACTGAATCCCTTCCTATATGTCCCTGTCAACAGAGGTCTACAACGTACCTCTGACTGAATCCCTTCCTATATGTCCCTGTCAACAGAGGTCTACAACGTACCTCTGACTGAATCCCTTCCTATATGTCCCTGTCAACAGAGGTCTACAACGTACCTCTGACTGAATCCAGACCTATATGTCCCTGTCAACAGAGGTCTACAACGTACCTCTGACTGAATCCTATATGTCCCTATATGTCCCTGTCAACAGAGGTCTACAACGTACCTCTGACTGAATCCAACCTATATGTCCCTGTCAACAGAGGTCTACAACGTACCTCTGACTGAATCCAGACCTATATGTCCCTGTCAACAGAGGTCTACAACGTACCTCTGACTGAATCCAGACCTATATGTCCCTGTCAACAGAGGTCTACAACGTACCTCTGACTGAATCCAGACCTATATGTCCCTGTCAACAGAGGTCTACAACGTACCTCTGACTGAATCCAGACCTATATGTCCCTGTCAACAGAGGTCTACAACTGACTGAACCAGACCTGACTGAATCCAGAACCTATATGTCCCTGTCAACAGAGGTCTACAACGTACCTCTGACTGAATCCAGACCTATATGTCCCTGTCAACAGAGGTCTACAACGTACCTCTGACTGAATCCAGACCTATATGTCCCTGTCAACAGAGGTCTACAACGTACCTCTGACTGAATCCCTTCCTATATGTCCCTGTCAACAGAGGTCTACAACGTACCTCTGACTGAATCCAGACCTAT
The DNA here is from genome assembly GCF_018296145.1 of Oncorhynchus tshawytscha. Taxonomy (NCBI): domain Eukaryota; kingdom Metazoa; phylum Chordata; class Actinopteri; order Salmoniformes; family Salmonidae; genus Oncorhynchus; species Oncorhynchus tshawytscha. The sequence goes on from NW_024609440.1 coordinate 142,477, forward strand.
ATGTCCCTGTCAACAGAGGTCTACAACGTACCTCTGACTGAATCCAGACCTATATGTCCCTGTCAACAGAGGTCTACAACGTACCTCTGACTGAATCCAGACCTATATGTCCCTGTCAACAGAGGTCTACAACGTACCTCTGACTGAATCCAGACCTATATGTCCCTGTCAACAAGGTTACCTCTGACTGAATCCCTTCCTATATGTCCCTGTCAAAAGTTTGGACACTCATTCCAGGGTTTTTCTTTATTTTTACAATTTTATACATTGTATAATAATAGTGAAGACATCAAACTATGAAATAACACATATGGAATCATGTAGTCACCCTTTGTCTTTATTATTATTATACAATGTAGAAAATAGTATAAAGAAATAAAAACCCTGGAATGAGTAGGCGTGTCCAAACTTTTGATTGGTTCTGTGTGAGTCAGTCAACCTGCATGGCCACAACCTTCTCTGTCCTCACCTTACCCACCCTCTGTCCTGACTGCCATAGAGAGAGAAGGGGAGAGAGATTTACTGCGTTTGCCCGAGCCAGGTGTAGAGTTGTTACAGCTGTCGGTCTTCAGTCCTGATGATGTTCACTGACCTCTTAGACAACCACTTAGTGTGTCCCAAACGGCATCCTATCGGTACTTCAACAGGGCAGCATTTAGGACGGCTCATCAAAGAGTCTAAGTATGAATATGTTAATAGCCCTTTGTGAACGGAGACTGAAGGGGTCTTGGATGGATCAGTCAGACGCTCTAACAGTGGAGTCCTGATGTGGTGTAGAGGATGGGGGGTGTAGTTCCATACAGGGCAGCATTCAGAAAGGTGCGTTTTAGTGTATTTTTATTATTTGGCCAACTAAGAGATGACCTGTGCCTTGTAGAGCGAGACAGCGCTGGTGGTTGAATCCCAAATGGCTCCCTGTATAGTGCACTTTTTTTGGACCTGAGCCCTATTGACCATGGTCTAAAGTAGTGCACTATATAGTGAATAGGGCTCTGGTCTAAAGTAGTGCACTATATAGGGAATAGGGCTCTGGTCTAATGTAGTGCACTATATAGGGACTAGGGCTCTGGTCTAAAGTAGTGCACTATATAGGGACTAGGGCTCTGGTCTAAAGTAGTGCACTATATAGGGAATAGGGCTCTGGTCTAAAGTAGTGCACTATATAGGGAATAGGGCACTGGTCTAATGTAGTGCACTATATAGGGAATAAGGCTCTGGTCTAAAGTAGTGCACTATATAGGGACTAGGGCTCTGGTCTAATGTAGTGCACTATATAGGGAATAGGGCTCTGGTCTAAAGTAGTGCACTATATAGGGAATAGGGCTCTGGTCTAAAGTAGTGTACTGTATAGGGCTCTGGTCTAAAGTAGTGTACTATATAGGGAATAGGGTGCCATTTCGAAGACAACCTGTGTTTTTAATTAGATCTGATTAATAAAGTGTTTCAAAACCTGTGCAATCTGCCATTTGTTCCTCTCTTTGGTAATGTATTATGAGTTATAGCAGGCATATGTAGTGTCATAAGAGAGAGGGCAGCCATAATGCATCCTGTGTCTATCCCATTCATTTGTCCCTCCATCGTCATTCATCCACACACAACAGTAAAGTCATATCCCACCAGCAGCATACAGACCTTCACAGAAACATCTCTAATCTGTGATTGGGCAACAAGGTCAGAAGTCACAGCGAGAGCACATGCAACGTTGTATCCATGGCAACCATAACTGCCAGCTCAGCAGAAAGTCACCAGTCAGAACAGATCAGTGAGTGTGTGTTTGAAATAGATGTTACTTTAGTGACTATCATATATTTATTGAACCATTATGGCCTTTCAACAGTATGTGTAGCATATGTTGATGTACTATCCAGAGTATTTAGCTACTGTATTACTATTGTACAATCACAGGATATCTACTATATGTTTTGTAGACCTTTGTATTGAATTGCTGTGACTAGAGTTTGTAGTTTATTATCAGTACTCAGTCGTTGCCATATAAAGACGTGATACCAGCCCACCTTCAGCCATTAAATACTTTACCAGTGTTTCCCCTCTTCAGTCTCTTAAAACTGAACTTTGTGTTTTTCCTTCACACACACACACACACAGGAAACAGCAACACACACGGTGAATCTTTCAATTATTTATTTTTATCAAAAAATAATCAAGTGAACCATGCTCTCTCCTTCCAGTCTTAAAATACAGCCAGATAATGACAGGCTTGCTTAAACTCCATATCCCATAAGCCTCTGCTCCATCTAGGGTTGTAACTTTCCTAGAAAAAGATTCCTGGGATGAAGGACTAGGCAGTAAATCTGGGAAAGTTAACTCCATCACATACAACTACATTTATAAAGGGGACAATCTGAACTGACACCCTATTCCCTATGTAGTGCACTACTTTTGACCAAAGCCCTATGAGAGCTTATGAGGCTCTGGACAAAACGTAGTGCACTACATAGGGAGCCATGTTGGACGCAGTCCAAGAAGAAATCTGTCGATGGTGAAGTTTCCCTTAGACACTGATCTGCAGTCAGTTTAACCCCCCACTAATGGTTAAGGTTAGGATTGGGGGAGGGGAAGCTGATCCTAGATCTGTACCTAGGGGGAACGTCAGTCACTCCAGAGCGACAAATAACAGGATTGGTTTCCCGGTTCATGTGTAGGCCCTGTTGCAGTCAGACAGACCTGGACAAAGCTGGTTTAGAGGAGTGGCCTTTAGGTTGCGTGAACAGCAGCAGAATCAGAGGCATGAGGACCACACAACTTCTCTCTCTCTCTCACACACAGTCATAAAACGGAAAATTACACCAAACAAACCGAACTAAAAACCCACAGTAAAATCATCTTTGTTCAGTCCAGCTCCGGATCCATGGGTGCAAATGATGTTACATTATATCGTCAAACAAAAACAGAACATGTGGAAAACACAATGCCTCATTTCTTCCATCCGACAATATCACACACAGAGGCAGGTGCACAGATTCAAGTTGGCGACATGTCGTAACTGAGTCATGACAACATGGCACCCTATTCCCTAAATCAGGGGTTTTCAACTCTGACCCTACGAGGTCCGGAGCCTGCTTTCTGGTCTACCTGATCATTAATTGCACACCCACCTGGTGTCCCAGGTCTAAATCAGTCCCTGATTAGAGGGGAACAGTGGAACTGGTTTCCAGGTCCAGAGTGGAGTCTGAAGGTCCTATATAGAGCACCACTTTTCACCACAGGCATAATGGAAACGTAGTGCACCACATGTGGAATAGGGAGGAATAGGAGGGAATAGGGTGCCATTTGAGAGGGATCCTATGACTGTTACTGTAGCAGCTAAACAGGCTTGCTGTATGTGTGTCGGTGTGTGGATGGGTGTGTGTGACAGTCCGAGCCTCTGGTGTCAGGACACCCCTCTGTTGTCCCTCATAGTATGATCCAGGTACTCCGGTCGCTGTCAGCCAACACCTGTAGAGAGGAACCTGGACAGAAGAGAGGGGGACAAACAGAAGAATAAACAGATTTGAAGAATTAATTTACATAACGTGTGTGTTTCATTTAACCCTTATTTTACTAGGTCAGTTGACTGAACACATTCTCATTTACAGCAACAACCTGGGGAATAGTTACAGGGGAGAGGGGGGATGAATTAGCCAACTGTAGATGATTAGGTGACTGTGATGGTATGAGGGCCAGATTGGAATTTTAGCCAGGACACTGGGGTTAACACCCCTACTCTTACGATAAGTGCCATGGGATCTTTAGTGACCACAGATGTCCCATCGGAAAGACGGCACCCTACACAGGGCAATGTCCAAAATCACTGCCCTGGGGAATTTGGATATAGTTTTTTTAGACCAGAGGAAAGAGAGGCTCCTATTGGTCCTCCACCACCACTTCCAAAAGCATCTGGTCTCCCATCCAGGGACCGACCAGGACCAACCCTGCTTAGCTTCAGGGTGGTATGCTGCTGGCCTGAGTATACAAAGCATTAAGGACACCTCTTTCCATGACAGACTGACCAGGTGAAAGCTATGATCCCTTATTGATGTCACTTATTAAATCCACATCAACCAGTGTAGATGAAGGGGAGGAGACGGGTTAAAGAAGGATTTTAAAGCCTTGAGACATGGATTGTGTATGTGTGTCATTCAGAGGTTGACTGGGCAAGACATATTTAAATGCCTTTGGAGTATGGTAGTGGTAGTGGGTACGGTAGTCGGTATCGTAGGGGGTACGGTAGTGGGTATGGTAGTCGGTAGCGTAGGGGGTACGGTAGTCGGTACGGGGGGGTATGGTATGGGGTATGGTATGGTCGGGGGGGGTATGGTATGGTGGTCGGGGGTATGGTCGGGGTATGGGATATGGTATGGTAGGGGGTATGGTCGGGGATATGGGATATGGTATGGTAGGGGGTATGGTCGGGGGTATGGGATATGGTATGGTAGGGGGTATGGTCGGGGTATGGGATATGGTATGGTAGGGGGTATGGTATGGGGGTATGGTAGGGGGGTATGGGGTATGGTATGGTAGGGGTATGGTATGGTAGGAGGTATGGTATGGAGTATGGTAGGAGGTATGGTATGGGGTATGGTAGGAGGTATGGTAGGAGGTATGGTAGGGAGTATGGGATACGGTCGGGGGTATGGTATGGTCGGGGGTATGGGATATGGGGTATGGTATGGTCGGGGGTATGGGATATGGGGTATGGTTGGGGGTATGGTATGGGATATGGTATGGGGTATGGTAGGGGATATGGGGTATGGTAGGGGATATGGTAGTAGGTATGGTAGTGGTGTATGGTAGTAGGTGTGGTAGTGGGTATGGTAGTAGGTATGGTAGGGGGAATGGTAGGGGGTATGGTAGGGGGAATGGTAGTAGGTATGGTAGGGGAATGGTAGTAGGTATGGTAGGGGGAATGGTAGTAGGTATGGTAGGGGGAATGGTAGGGGGTATGGTAGGTATGGTAGGGGGAATGGTAGGGGGAATGGTAGGGGGAATGGTAGTAGGTATGGTAGGGGGAATGGTAGTAGGTATGGTAGGGGGAATGGTAGTGGGTATGGTGGGGGTAGTGGGTATGGTAGGTATGGTAGGGGGAATGGTAGTGGGTATGGTAGGTATGGTAGGGGGAATGGTAGTAGGTATGGTAGTGGGTATGGTAGGGGGAATGGTAGTAGGTATGGTAGGGGGAATGGTAGTAGGTATGGTAGGGGGAATGGTAGTAGGGGAATGGTGGGGAATGGTAGGGGGAATGGTAGGGGGAATGGTAGTGGGAATGGTAGTAGGTATGGTAGGGGGAATGGTAGGGGGAATGGTATGGTAGGGGAATGGTAGGGGGAATGGTAGGGGGAATGGTAGGGGAATGGTAGGGGGAATGGTAGGGGAAATGGTAGGGGAAATGGTAGGGGAAATGGTGGTAGGAATGGTAGTAGGTATGGTAGGGGGAATGGTAGTGGGAATGGTAGTGGGTATGGTAGTGGGTATGGTAGGGGGAATGGTAGTGGGAATGGTAGGGGGAATGGTAGTGGGAATGGTAGTGGGAATGGTAGTGGGAATGGTAGGGGGAATGGTAGGGGGAATGGTAGTGGGTATGGTAGTAGGTATGGTAGTAGGTATGGTAGTGGGAATGGTAGTAGGTATGGTAGGGGGAATGGTAGTAGGTATGGTAGTAGGTACCGGGTGCACCGGTTTGTGTCATGAACTGCAACGCTGCTGGGTTTTTCACGCTACAGATTCCCGTGTGCATCAAGAATGGTCCACCATGCAAAGAACATCCAACCAACTTGACACAACTGTGGAAAGCATTGGAGTCAACATGGGCCAGCCTCCCTGTGGAATGCTTTCAACACCTTGTTGAGTCCATGTCCCCACGAATTGAAGCTGTTCTCAGGGCAAATGGTGGTGCAACTGAACATTAGGAGTTGATGTTTTGTCCGCTGTGTGTGTGTGTGTGTGTGTGTGTGTGTGTGTGTGTGTGTGTGTGTGTGTGTGTGTGTGTGTATATATAACGTGTGTACCTTTGTGCAGGGCCTCGTTGGTCATGCGGTTGATGTAACGAGAGCTGCTCTCTGGTACCAGCCACTTCATCACTGTGTTCACACAAGACTTCCTGTACGAACTCCATACACTGCCACTACAGGACGGGAGAGAAGAGGGAGATATGAAAAGAGAAAGAAAAAATGAGAGATATGAAGAGAGAAAGAAATGAGGGAGAGCGATAGATATGGAGAGAGAGAGAGATCGTCTCACCTGGTCTGACCCTTGACCTCAGTGAGGTCACCGACCCCGACGGTGTGACACACTCCTGTATTGAGGTCCCAGCTCACCTGCAGACTGGAGTGGTAGGTGTTGGGCCTGGAAGACAACTACCGGTTAGTGTGAGTGACAGTTAGAGGCAATTAAAACAGCCCTCCACCAGACCCCAGAACACCTCACCAGGTGACTAGCCAGGAAAACAGCCCTCCAGACCCCAGAACACCTCACCAGGTGACTAGTCAGGAAAACAGCCCTCCAGACCCCAGAACACCTCACCAGGTGACTAGTCAGGAAAACAGGAAAACAGCCCTCCAGACCCCAGAACACATCACCAGGTGACTAGCTAGACAGGAAAACAGCCCTCCAGACCCCAGAACACATCACCAGGTGACTAGACAGGAAAACAGAGGTAAACACCCTCCAGACCCCAGAACCCCAGAACACCTCACCAGGTGACTAGCCAGGAAAACAGGAAAACAGCCCCCCAGACCCCAGAACACCTCACCAGGTGACTAGCCAGGAAAACAGACCTCCAGACCCCAGAACACCTCACCAGGTGACTAGCCAGGAAAACAGCCCTCCAGACCCCAGAACACCTCACCAGGTGACTAGTCAGAAAACAGAAAAAACAGCCCTCCAGACCCCAGAACACCTCACCAGGTGACCTAGCCAGGAAAACAAAAACAGCCCCCCAGACCCCAGAACACCTCACCAGGTGACCATCCAGGAAAACAGAGGTAAACAGCCCTCCAGACCCCAGAACACCTCACCAGGTGACTAGTCAGGAAAACAGAGGTAAACAGCCCTCCAGACCCCAGAGAGGAAAACAGGCCTCCAGACCCCAGAACACCTCACCAGGTGACTAGCCAGGAAAACAGAGGAAAACAGCCCTCCAGACCCCAGAACACCTCACCAGGTGACTAGCCAGGGGAAAACAGCCCTCCAGACCCCAGAACATCTCACCAGAACACCTCACCAGTTGACTAGCCAGGAAAACAGTAAACAGCCCTCCAGACCCCAGGACACCTCACCAGGTGACTAGTCAGGAAAACAGCCCTCCAGACCCCAGAACACCTCACCAGGTGACTAGAGGGGAAAACAGCCCTCCAGACCCCAGAACACCTCACCAGGTGACTAGCCAGGAAAACAGCCCTCCAGACCCCAGAACACCTCACCAGGTGACTAGTCAGAAAACAGAGGTGAAACAGCCCTCCAGACCCCAGAACACCTCACCAGGTGACTAGTCAGGAAAACAGACCTCCAGACCCCAGAACACATCACCAGGTGACTAGCCAGGGGAAAACAGCCCTCCAGACCCCAGAACACCTCACCAGGTGACTAGCCAGGAAAACAGCCCTCCAGACCCCAGAACACCTCACCAGGTGACCATCCAGGAAAACAGCCCTCCAGACCCCAGAACACCTCACCAGGTGACTAGCCCTCAGACCCCAGAACACCTCACCAGGTGACCAGCCAGGAAAACAGCCCTCCAGACCCCAGAACACCTCACCAGGTGACTAGCCAGGAAAACAGCCCTCCAGACCCCAGAACACCTCACCAGGTGACTAGTCAGACCCCAGAACAAAAACAGGAAAACAGCCCTCCAGACCCCAGAAACACACCAGGTGACACCAGGTGACTCCAGACCCCAGGAAAACAGACCTCCAGACCCCAGAACACCTCACCAGGTGACCAGACAGGAAAACAGAGGGAAAACAGCCCCCCAGACCCCAGAACACCTCACCAGGTGACTAGCCAGGAAAACAGCCCTCCAGACCCCAGAACACCTCACCAGGTGACTAGAGGGGAAAACAGCCCTCCAGACCCCAGAACACCTCACCAGGTGACCATCCAGGAAAACAGCCCTCCAGACCCCAGAACACATCACCAGGTGACTAGCAGAAAACAGGAAAACAGCCCTCCAGACCCCAGAACACCTCACCAGGTGACTAGCCAGGAAAACAGACCTCCAGACCCCAGAACACCTCACCAGGTGACTAGCCAGGAAAACAGAGGAAAACAGCCCTCCAGACCCCAGACACCTCACCAGGTGACTAGCCAGGAAAACAGAAAACAGCCCTCCAGACAGAACCTCACCAGGTGACTAGCCAGGAAAACAGAGGAAAACAGCCCTCCAGACCCCAGAACACCTCACCAGGTGACTAGCCAGGAAAACAGAAAACAGCCCTCCAGACCCCAGAACACCTCACCAGGTGACTAGCCAGGAAAACAGAGGTAAACAGCCCTCCAGACCCCAGGACACCTCACCAGGTGACTAGCCAGGAAAACAGCCCTCCAGACACAAGAACACCTCACCAGTTGACTAGCCAGGAAAACAGCCCTCCAGACCGCAGAACACCTCACCAGGTGACTAGTCAGGAAAACAGAGGGAAAACAGCCCTCCAGACCCCAGAACACCTCACCAGGTGACTAGAGAGGTAAACAGCCCTCCAGACCCCAGAACACCTCACCAGGTGACTAGCCAGGAAAACAGCCCTCCAGACCCCAGAACACCTCACCAGGTGACTAGCCAGGAAAACAGCCCTCCAGACCCCAGAACACCTCACCAGGTGACTAGCCAGGAAAACAGCCCTCCAGACCCCAGAACACCTCACCAGGTGACTAGTCAGGAAAACAGAGGGAAAACAGCCCTCCAGACCCCTGATCACCTCATCAGGTGACTAGAGAGGTAAACAGCCCTCCAGACCCCAGAACACCTCACCAGGTGACTAGCCAGGATAACAGGGAAAACAGCCCTCCAGACCCCAGAACACCTCACCAGGTGACTAGCCAGGAAAACAGCCCTCCAGACCCCAGAACACCTCACCAGGTGACTCCAGGAAAACAGAGGGAAAACAGCCCTCCAGACCCCAGAACACCTCACCAGGTGACTAGCCAGGAAAACAGGAAAACAGAAAACCTCCAGACCCCAGAACACCTCACCAGGTGACTATCAGGGGAAAACAGCCCTCCAGACCCCAGAACACCTCACCAGGTGACTAGCCAGGAAAACAGCCCTCCAGACCCCAGAACACCTCACCAGGTGACTAGCCAGGAAAACAGCCCTCCAGAACAGAACACCTCACCAGGTGGAAAACAGCCCTAGAGGGGAAAACAGACCTCCAGACCCCAGAACACCTCACCAGGTGACTAGCCAGGAAAACAGCCCTCCAGACCCCAGAACACCTCACCAGGTGACTAGTCAGGAAAACAGCCCTCCAGACCCCAGAACACCTCACCAGGTGACCAGCCAGGAAAACAGACCTCCAGACCCCAGAACACCTCACCAGGTGACTAGCCAGGAAAACAGCCCTCCAGACCCCAGAACACCTCACCAGGTGACTAGCCAGGAAAACAGTCCAGACCCCAGAACACCTCACAGGTGACTAGTCAGGAAAACAGAGGGAAAACAGCCCTCCAGACCCCAGAACACCTCACCAGGTGACTAGCCAGGAAAACAGACCTCCAGACCCCAGAACACCTCACCAGGTGACCATCCAGGAAAACAGCCCTCCAGCCCCCAGAACACCTCACCAGGTGACTAGCCAGGGAAAACAGCCCTCCAGACCCCAGAACACCTCACCAGGTGACTATCCAGGAAAACAGAGGGAAAACAGCCCTCCAGGAACACCTCACCAAACAGAAAACCCTCCAGACCCCAGAACACCTCACCAGGTGACTAGCCAGGAACACCTCAAACTAGCCAGAAAACAGACCCACAGCCCTCCAGACCCCAGAACACCTCACCAGGTGACCAGCCAGGAAAACAGGAAAACAACAGACCCCAGAACCACCTCACCAGTTGACTAGCCAGGAAAACACCCTCCAGACCCCAGAACACCTCACCAGGTGACCAGCCAGGAAAACAGCCCTCCAGACCCCAGAACACCTCACCAGGTGACTAGCCAGGAAAACAGAGGAAAACAGCCCTCCAGACCCCAGAACACCTCACCAGGTGACCATCCAGGAAAACAGCCCTCCAGACCCCAGAACACCTCACCAGGTGACCATCCAGGAAAACAGACCCCAGACCTCCCCAGAGGGGAAAACACCTCACCAGGTGACCAGGTGATAGTCAGGAAAACAGTAAACAGCCCTCCAGACCCCAGGAAAACAGAGGTAAACAGCCCTCCAGACCCCTGATCACCTCATCAGGTGACTAGAGAGGTAAACAGCCCTCCAGACCCCAGAACACCTCACCAGGTGACTAGCCAGGATAACAGGCCTCCAGAACACCTCATCAGGTGACTAGCCAGGAAAACAGACCTCCAGACCACAGAACACCTCAACAAGTGACTAGTCAGGAAAACATGCCCCCAGAACACCTAACCAGGCCACAATTGTCTTTTTTGTTCAAGCTGGGATGAAGCATGGCTATGCCTTTACTAAAAATAGGTGTGTGTGTATGTGTGTGTGCAGTGTAGTTACCTGCAGTGTTCCTCTTCAGGGTTGGAGAACGCCAGAAGCAGCAGCCCAATGTTTATCACCACTGTGTTAGTCTCTGGACACACCTGATACACACAAACACACAGCATTACCGTCTGACCAGATGTGAGTGTGTGTGCGTATATATATATATACACATACACACACAGTGTGTAAGTGTGCATGCTTGTAGACTGTGTGTCTGTAGATGCTCCTGTGTGTGAACACATGGGTACGGGTTGTGTATATGTCTATAGTGTGTGTGTGAGAGAGATAGAGATAAATATATATATCTATTTCACACACACACGGCTACAGATGAAGTCAGAAGTTCATGCACCTCAGCCAAATACATTTAAACTCAAGTTTTTCACAATTTCTGACATTTAGTCATAGTAAAAAAAAAAAAACCTGTCTTAGGTCAGTTAGGATCACCACTTTATTTTAAGAATGTGAAATGTCAGAATAATAGCAGAGAGAATGATTTATTTAAGCTTTTATTTCTTTCATCTCAATCCCAGTGTGTCAGAAGTTTACATACACTCAATTAGTATTTGGCAGCATTGCCTTTAAATTGTTTAACTTGGGTCAAACATTTCAGGTCGCCTCCCACAATAAGTTGTGTGAATTTTGGCCCATTCCTCCTGACAAGAGCTGGTGTAACTGAGTCAGGTTTGTAGGCCTCCTTGATCGCACACACTTTTTCAGTTCTGCCCACAAATGTTCAACAAGACTGAGGTCAGGTCTTTGTGATGGCCACTCCAATACCTTGACTTTGTTGTCCTTAAGCCATTTTGCCACAACTTTGGGGAAGTATGCTTGGGGTCATTGTCCATTTGGAAGACCCATTTGCAACCAAGCTTTAACTGATGTCTTGAGATGTTGCTTCAATATATTCACATAATTTCCCTTCCCGATGACATTTATTTTGTGAAGTGCACCAGTCCCTCCTGCAGAAAAGCACCCCAGTCTGCTATCACAGTCTGGAACGTTCCGGGATCGATGGCATTGAGGAGTACACCACATCAGTCAGTGGATTTATCAATAAGTGCATCGGGAACATCGTCCCCACAGTGACTGTACGTACACAACCCAACCAGAAGCCATGGATTACAGACAACATTCGCACTGAGCTAAAGGGTAGAGCTGCTGCTTTCAAAGTGCGGGACTCTAACCCAGAAGCTTACAAGAAATCCTGCTATGCCCTGCGACGAACCATCAAACAGGCAAAGCGTCAATACGGGGCTAAGATTGAATCATACTACACCGGCTCCGGCGCTCGTCTTATGTGGCAGGGCTTGCAAACTATTACAGACTACAAAGGGAAGCACGGCCGCGAGCTGCCCAGTGACACAAGCCTACCAGACGAGCTAAATCACTTTATGCTCGCGTCGTGGCAAGCAACACTGAGGCATGCATGAGAGCATCAGCTGTTCCGGACGACTATGTGATCACGCTCTCTGTGGCCGACATGAGTAAGACCTTTAAACAGGTCAACATACACAAGGCTGCGGGGCCTGACGGATTACCAGGACGTGTGCTCCAGGCATGTGCTGACCAACTGGCAGGTGTCTTCACTGACATTTTCAACATGTCCCTGATTGAGTCTGTAATACCAACATGTTTCAAGCAGACCACCATAGTCCCTGTGCCCAAGAACACAAAGGCAACCTGCCTAAATGACTACAGACCCATAGTCATGAAGTGCTTTGAAAGGTTGGTAATGGCTCACATCAACACCATTATCCCAGAAATCCTAGACCCACTCCAATTTGCATACCGCCCAAACAGATCCACAGATGATGCCATCTCTATTGCACTCCACATTGCCCTTTCCCACCTGGACCAAAATAACA
>NW_024609440.1:160000-174918 GCF_018296145.1 Oncorhynchus tshawytscha
ATATATAGGTGTATAGTGTATATATAGGTCTATAGTGTATATATAGGTCTATAGTGTATATATAGGTCTATAGTGTATTTATAGGTCTATAGTGTATAGAGGTGATTAGTGTATATATAGGTGTATAGTGTATATATATAGGTGATTAGTGTATATATAGGTCTATAGTGTATAGAGGTGATTAGTGTATATACAGGTCTATAGTGTATAGAGGTGATTAGTGTATATATAGGTGTATAGTGTATAGAGGTGATTAGTGTATATATAGGTCTATAGTGTATATATAGGTCTATAGTGTATATATAGGTCTATAGTGTATTTATAGGTCTATAGTGTATAGAGGTGATTAGTGTATATATAGGTGTATAGTGTATATATATAGGTGATTAGTGTATATATAGGTCTATAGTGTATAGAGGTGATTAGTGTATATACAGGTCTATAGTGTATAGAGGTGATTAGTGTATATATAGGTGTATAGTGTATAGAGGTGATTAGTGTATATATAGGTCTATGGTGTATATAGAGGTCTATAGTGTATATATAGGTGATTAGTGTATATATAGGTGATAAGTATATATATATATATATATATATATATATATATATATATATATAGGTGATTAGTGTGTATATATATAGGTGATTAGTGTATATATAGGTGATAGTGTAAATATAGGTGATTAGTGTATATATAGTGATTAGTGTATATATAGGTGATTAGTGTATATATAGGTCTATAGTGTAGATATAGGTCTATAGTGTAGATATAGGTCTATAGTGTGGATATAGGTCTATAGTGTGGATATAGGTCTATAGTGTATATATATATAGGTGATTAGTGTATATATAGGTGATTAGTGTATATATAGGTGATTAGTGTATATATAGGTGATTAGTGTATATATATATAGGTGAATATTGTATATATAGGTGAATAGTGTATATATAAGTGAATAGTGTATATATAGGTCTATAGTGTATATATATATATATATATATATATATATATATATATATATATATATATATATATATATATATATAGTGTATATAGAGGTCTAGTGTATATATAGGTGAATAGTGTAGTGTATATATAGGTCTATAGTGTATATATAGGTCTATAGTGTATATATAAGTCTATAGTGTGTATATATAGGTGAATAGTGTAGTGTATATATAGGTGAATAGTGTAGTGTATATATAGGTGTATAGTGTATATATAGGTCTATAGTGTAGTGTATATATAGGTCTATAGTGTATATAGAGGTGAATAGTGTAGTGTATATAGAGGTCTATAGTGTATATATAGGTGAATAGTGTAGTGTATATATAGGTGAATAGTGTAGTGTATATATAGGTGTATAGTGTGTATATATAGGTCTATAGTGTATATAGAGGTGAATAGTGTAGTGTGTATAGAGGTCTATAGTGTATACATAGGTCTATAGTGTATATAGAGGTCTATAGTGTGTATAGTGTATATATAGGTCTATAGTGTATATATAGGTCTATAGTGTATATAGAGGTCTATAGTGTATATATAGGTGTATATAGAGGTGTATAGTGTATATAGAGGTGTATAGTGTATATAGAGGTCTATGGTGTATATAGAGGTCTATAGAGTATATATAGGTCTATAGTGTATATATAGGTGAATAGTGTATATATAGGTGTATATAGAGGTGTATAGTGTATATAGAGGTCTATAGTGTATATATAGGTCTATAGTGTATATATATAGGTCTATAGTGTATAGAGGTGATTAGTGTATATATAGGTGTATATAGAGGTGTATATAGAGGTGTATAGTGTATATAGAGGTCTATGGTGTATATAGAGGTCTATAGAGTATATATAGGTCTATAGTGTATATATAGGTGAATAGTGTATATATAGGTGTATATAGAGGTGTGTAGTGTATATATATATAGGTGTATATAGAGGTCTATAGAGTATATATATAGGTCTATAGTGTATATATAGGTCTATAGTGTATAGAGGTGATTAGTGTATATATAGGTCTATAGTGTATAGAGGTGATTAGTGTATATATAGGTCTATAGTGTAGTGTATATATAGGTCTATAGTGTATAGAGGTGATTAGTGTATATATAGGTGTATAGTGTATAGAGGTGTATAGTGTGTATATAGGTGTATATATAGGTCTATAGTGTGTATATATATATATAGGTGATTAGTGTATATATATATATAGGTCTATAGTGTATATATAGGTCTATAGTGTATATATAGGTGATTAGTGTATATATAGGTGATTAGAGTATATATAGGTGAATAGTGTATATATAGGTTATTAGTGTATATATATTTAGAGTATATATATATATATATATATATATAGGTGATTAGTGTATATATAGGTGAATAGTGTATATATATATATACAGGTGAATAGTGTATATATAGGTCTATAGTGTATATATAGGTGACGAGTGTATATATAGGTGTATAGTGTATATATAGGTCTATAGTGTATATATAGATGTATATATATATATAGGTGTATAGTGTATATATATATAGGTGTATAGTGTATAGAGGTGATTAGTGTATATATATAGGTCTATAGTGTATATATAGGTGTATAGTGTAGGTCTATAGTGTATATATAGGTGTATAGTGTATATATAGGTGTATATATAGGTCTATAGTGTATATATAGGTCTATAGTGTAGTGTATATATAGGTCTATAGTGTATATATAGGTGTATAGTATATATAGGTGTATAGTGTATATATATATATATATAGGTGGATATATAGGTCTATAGTGTATATATAGGTGATTAGTGTATATATAGGTCTATAGTGTATATATAGGTCTATAGTGTATATATAGGTCTATAGTGTATATATAGGTCTATAGTGTATATATAGGTCTATAGTGTATATATAGGTCTATAGTGTATATATAGGTGTATAGTGTATATATAGATGTATATATATAGGTGTATAGTGTATATATATATATAGGTGTATAGTGTATATATAGGTGATTAGTGTATATATAGGTGATTAGTGTATATATATAGGTGAACATTGTATATATAGGTGAATAGTGTATATATAAGTGAATAGTGTATATATAGGTCTATAGTGTATATATATATATATATATAGTGTATATAGAGGTCTATAGTGTATATATAGGTGAATAGTGTAGTGTATATATAGGTCTATAGTGTATATATAAGTCTATGGTGTGTATATATAGGTGAATAGTGTAGTGTATATATAGGTGAATAGTGTAGTGTATATATAGGTGTATAGTGTATATATAGGTCTATAGTGTAGTGTATATATAGGTCTATAGTGTATATAGAGGTGAATAGTGTAGTGTATATAGAGGTCTATAGTGTATATATAGGTGAATAGTGTAGTGTATATATAGGTGAATAGTGTAGTGTATATATAGGTGTATAGTGTGTATATATAGGTCTATAGTGTATATAGAGGTGAATAGTGTAGTGTGTATAGAGGTCTATAGTGTATACATAGGTCTATAGTGTATATAGAGGTCTATAGTGTATATAGAGGTCTATAGTGTATATAGAGGTCTATAGTGTGTTTGTGTATATATAGGTCTATAGTGTATATATAGGTCTATAGTGTATATATAGGTGAATAGTGTATATATAGGTGTATATAGAGGTGTATAGTGTATATAGAGGTCTATGGTGTATATAGAGGTCTATAGAGTATATATAGGTCTATAGTGTATATATAGGTGAATAGTGTATATATAGGTGTATATAGAGGTGTGTAGTGTATATATATATATATATATAGGTGTATATAGAGGTGTATAGTGTATATAGAGGTCTATAGAGTATATATATAGGTCTATAGTGTATATATAGGTCTATAGTGTATAGAGGTGATTAGTGTATATATAGGTCTATAGTGTATAGAGGTGATTAGTGTATATATAGGTCTATAGTGTAGTGTATATATAGGTCTATAGTGTAGTGTATATATAGGTCTATAGTGTATAGAGGTGATTAGTGTATATATAGGTGTATAGTGTATAGAGGTGTATAGTGTGTATATAGGTGTATATATAGGTCTATAGTGTGTATATATATATATAGGTGATTAGTGTATATATATATATAGGTCTATAGTGTATATATAGGTCTATAGTGTATATATAGGTGATTAGTGTATATATAGGTGATTAGAGTATATATAGGTGAATAGTGTATATATAGGTTATTAGTGTATATATATAGGTTATTAGTGTATATATAGGTGATTAGAGTATATATATATATATATATAGGTGATTAGTGTATATATAGGTGATTAGTGTATATATAGGTGAATAGTGTATATATTTATATAGGTCTATAGTATATATATAGGTCTATAGTGTATATATAGGTGACGAGTGTATATATAGGTGTATAGTGTATATATAGGTCTATAGTGTATATATAGATGTATATATATAGGTGTATAGTGTATATATATATAGGTGTATAGTGTATATATAGGTGATTAGTGTATATATAGGTGATTAGTGTATATATATATAGGTGAATATTGTATATATAGGTGAATAGTGTATATATAAGTGAATAGTGTATATATAGGTCTATAGTGTATATATATATATATATAGTGTATATAGAGGTCTATAGTGTATATATAGGTGAATAGTGTAGTGTATATATAGGTCTATAGTGTATATATAAGTCTATAGTGTGTATATATATGTGAATAGTGTAGTGTATATATAGGTGTATAGTGTATATATAGGTCTATAGTGTATATAGAGGTGAATAGTGTAGTGTATATAGAGGTCTATAGTGTATATATAGGTGAATAGTGTAGTGTATATATAGGTGAATAGTGTAGTGTATATATAGGTGTATAGTGTGTATATATAGGTCTATAGTGTATATAGAGGTGAATAGTGTAGTGTGTATAGAGGTCTATAGTGTATACATAGGTCTATAGTGTATATAGAGGTCTATAGTGTATATAGAGGTCTATAGTGTGTATAGTGTATATATAGGTCTATAGTGTATAGAGGTGATTAGTGTATATATAGGTGTATAGTGTATAGAGGTGATTAGTGTATATATAGGTCTATGGTGTATATAGAGGTCTATAGTGTATATATAGGTGTATATAGAGGTGTATAGTGTATATAGAGGTGTATAGTGTATATAGAGGTCTATGGTGTATATAGAGGTCTATAGAGTATATATAGGTCTATAGTGTATATATAGGTGAATAGTGTATATATAGGTGTATATAGAGGTGTATAGTGTATATAGAGGTCTATAGTGTATATATAGGTCTATAGTGTATATATATAGGTCTATAGTGTATAGAGGTGATTAGTGTATATATAGGTGTATATAGAGGTGTATAGTGTATATAGAGGTCTATGGTGTATATAGAGGTCTATAGAGTATATATAGGTCTATAGTGTATATATAGGTGAATAGTGTATATATAGGTGTATATAGAGGTGTGTAGTGTATATATATATATATATATAGGTGTATATAGAGGTGTATAGTGTATATAGAGGTCTATAGAGTATATATATAGGTCTATAGTGTATATATAGGTCTATAGTGTATAGAGGTGATTAGTGTATATATAGGTCTATAGTGTATAGAGGTGTATAGTGTGTATATAGGTGTATATATAGGTCTATAGTGTATATATAGGTCTATAGTGTATATATAGGTCTATAGTGTATAGAGGTGATTAGTGTATATATAGGTGTATAGTGTATAGAGGTGTATAGTGTGTATATAGGTGTATATATAGGTCTATAGTGTATATATATATATAGGTGATTAGAGTATATATAGGTGAATCGTGTATATATAGGTGAATAGTGTATATATAGGTCTATAGTGTATATATATAGGTTATTAGTGTATATATATAGTGATTAGAGTATATATAGGTGAATAGTGTATATATAGGTCTATAGTGTATATATATAGGTTATTAGTGTATATATATAGGTGATTAGATATATATATATATATATATATATATATATATATATATATATATATATATATATATAGGTGATTAGTGTATATATAGGTGATTAGTGTATATATAGGTGAATAGTGTATATATATATATACAGGTGAATAGTGTATATATAGGTCTATAGTGTATATATATAGGTGATTAGTGTATATAGGTGTATAGTGTATATAGAGGTATATAGTGTGTATATATAGGTGAATAGTGTAGTGTATATAGAGGTATATAGTGTATATATAGGTCTATAGTGTATATATAAGTCTATAGTGTATATATAAGTGAATAGTGTAGTGTATATAGAGGTGTATAGTGTATATAGAGGTGAATAGTGTAGTGTATATAGAGGTCTATAGTGTATATAGAGGTGAATAGTGTAGTGTATATAGAGGTCTATAGTGTATATAGAGGTGAATAGTGTAGTGTATATAGAGGTCTATAGTGTATATAGAGGTGATTAGTATATATATATATATATAGGTATATAGTGTATAGAGGTGATTAGTGTATATAGGTGTATAGTATATATAGGTGTATAGTGTATATATATATATATATATAGGTGGATATATAGGTCTATAGTGTATATATAGGTCTATAGTGTATATATAGGTCTATAGTGTAGTGTATATATAGGTCTATAGTGTATATATAGGTGTATAGTATATATAGGTGTATAGTGTATATATATATATAGGTGGATATATAGGTCTATAGTGTATATATAGGTGATTAGTGTATATATAGGTGTATAGTATATATAGGTGTATAGTGTATATATATATATATATATAGGTGGATATATAGGTCTATAGTGTATATATAGGTGACGAGTGTATATATAGGTCTATAGTGTATATATAGGTGTATAGTGTATATATATAGGTCTATAGTGTATATATAGATGTATATATATATAGGTGTATAGTGTGTATATATATAGGTGTATAGTGTATATATAGGTCTATAGTGTATATATAGGTGTATAGTGTATATATAGGTCTATAGTGTATATAGAGGTCTATAGTGTATATAGAGGTCTATAGTGTATATAGAGGTCTATAGTGTATATAGAGGTCTATAGTGTATATAGAGGTCTATAGTGTATATAGAGGTCTATAGTGTATATAGAGGTCTATAGTGTGTATAGTGTATATATAGGTGTATAGTGTATATATAGGTGTATAGTGTATATATAGGTGTATAGTGTATATATAGGTGTATAGTGTATATATAGGTGTATAGTGTATATATAGGTCTATAGTGTATATATAGGTGTATAGTGTATATATAGGTGTATAGTGTATATATAGGTGTATAGTGTATATATAGGTGTATAGTGTATATATAGGTCTATAGTGTATATATAGGTCTATAGTGTAGTGTATATATAGGTCTATAGTGTATATATAGGTCTATAGTGTATATATAGATGTATATATAGGTGTATAGTGTATATATAGGTGTATATATAGGTCTATAGTGTATATATAGGTCTATAGTGTATATATAGGTGTATAGTGTATATATAGGTCTATAGTGTATATATAGGTGTATAGTGTATATATAGGTGTATATATACGTCTATAGTGTATATATAGGTCTATAGTGTATATATAGGTGTATATATAGGTATATATATAGGTGTATAGTGTATATATAGGTGTATAGTGTATATATAGGTGTATAGTGTATATATAGGTGTATAGTGTATATATATAGGTGTATAGTGTATATATATAGGTGTATAGTGTATATATATATAGGTCTATAGTGTATATATATAGGTCTATAGTGTATATATAGGTCTATAGTGTATATATAGGTCTATAGTAGTGTATATATAGGTCTATAGTGTATATATAGGTCTATAGTGTATATATAGGTGATTAGTGTATATATAGGTGTATAGTGTATATATAGGTGTATAGTGTATATATAGGTCTATAGTGTATATATAGGTCTATAGTGTATATATAGGTGTATATATAGGTCTATAGTGTATATATGTACCTCCAGTATAACAACGTCGTAGTCGTTGAAGGAACAGAACTGAGCAGCCCAGCGGGCGTCGCTCCGGATCACCTCGTTGATCAGGTACTCAAAGTCCAGAGTCAACTGCTCCACACACACACTCTGTAGGACAGACACACACTTCAGCATTTTCTGGTTAACTACAGGTCTAAAACAATAACACACACACACACTCTCAGTAGGACACACACACTAGCATGTTCTGGTTAACTGCAGGTCTAAACATTAACTCACACACTCAGTAGGACACACAGACATACACACACACACACACACTAGCATGTTCTGGTTTACTGCAGGTCTAAACATTAACTCACACTCTGCAGGACACACACACACACACACTCTGCAGGACACACACACACTCTGCAGGACACACACACACTCTGCAGGACACACACACACACACTCTGCAGGACACACACACACACACTCTGCAGGACACACACACACGCACTCTGCAGGACACACACACACGCACTCTGCAGGACACACACACACACACTCTGCAGGACACACACACTCTGCAGGACACACACCTGCAGGGGACACACACACACTCTCTGCAGGACACACACACACACACACACACACTCTGCAGGACACACACACACACACACTCTGCAGGACACACACACACACACTCTGCAGGACACACACACACACACACTCTGCAGGACACACACACACACACACTCTGCAGGACACACACACACACTCTGCAGGACACACACACACACACACTCTGCAGGACACACACACACACACACTCTCTGCAGGACACACACACACACACTCTGCAGGACACACACACACACACACTCTGCAGGACACACACACACACTCTGCAGGACACACACACACACTCTGCAGGACACACACACACACTCTGCAGGACACACACACACACTCTGCAGGACACACACACACACACACACACTCTGCAGGACACACACACACACTCTGCAGGACACACACACACACACACACACACACTCTCTGCAGGACACACACACTCTCTGCAGGACACACACACTCTCTGCAGGACACACACACACTCTCTGCAGGACACACACACACACACTCTGCAGGACACACACACACACACTCTGCAGGACACACACACACACTCTCTGCAGGACACACACACACACACTCTCTGCAGGACACACACACACACACTCTGCAGGACACACACACTCTGCAGGACACACACACTCTGCAGGACACACACTCTGCAGGACACACACACTCTGCAGGACACACACACTCTGCAGGACACACACACTCTGCAGGACACACACCTGCAGGACACACACACTCTGCAGGACACACACACACACACTCTGCAGGACACACACACACACACTCTGCAGGACACACACACACACACTCTGCAGGACACACACACACACACACTCTGCAGGACACACACACACACACTCTGCAGGACACACACACTCTGCAGGACACACACACTCTGCAGGACACACACACTCTGCAGGACACACACACACACTCTGCAGGACACACACACACACACTCTGCAGGACACACACACACACACTCTGCAGGGGACACACACACACACACTCTGCAGGACACACACACACACACTCTGCAGGACACACACACACACACTCTGCAGGACACACACACACACTCTGCAGGACACACACACACACACTCTGCAGGACACACACACTCTGCAGGACACACACACTCTGCAGGACACACACACACACACTCTGCAGGACACACACACACACTCTGCAGGACACACACACACACACTCTGCAGGACACACACACACTCTGCAGGACACACACACACACACTCTGCAGGACACACACACACACACTCTGCAGGACACACACACACACTCTGCAGGACACACACACACACACACTCTGCAGGACACACACACACTCTGCAGGACACACACACACTCTGCAGGACACACACACACTCTACATGTTCTGGTTTACTGCAGGTCTCCTGGACTTGGGTTCCTTCCAAATACTAAGTGAAGACAACAGATGTAAATATTAACACTCAGGCCCTGTGTCTCTCAGACACATCTCTCCTTCTGCTGATCTAGCTATCTCCATTGGTAGGGCTGGATTTTATTCTCTCACACACACACCTGTCCGTTGTGGGGCCCAGTGACCAGCTGTAGGTTGCGTCCCTTCAGGTCAGTCACAGTGAAGGGCAGCTGGACCTTATCATCCTCATAACCTAGAGAGAGAGGGGAAGAAGAGAGAGAGAGGGGAAGAAGAGAGAGAGAGGGGGAAGAAGAGAGAGAGAGGGGGAAGAAGAGAGAGAGGGGGAAGAAGAGAGAGAGGGGGAAGAAGAGAGAGAGAGGGGGGGAAGAAGAGAGAGAGAGGGGGAAGAAGAGAGAGAGAGGGGGAAGAAGAGAGAGAGGGGGAAGAAGAGAGAGAGGGGGAAGAAGAGAGAGAGAGGGGGAAGAAGAGAGAGAGAGGGAAGAAGAGAGAGAGAGGGAAGAAGAGAGAGGGATAGAGGGTGAGACAGAAATAAAGGGAGGAGTTTCAGCTTCCTATTTACATGACCAAGCACATTGTGTGTTACATGTTAAAACTTCTACAGTGTGTCTCACCTCCTGCATCCTGCTCTGGCGCCCCCGGCTGTGGCATGCGGTACTGCAAGCGGGTGTAGTTGACATATCCCGGCTCGCTGCAGCCTGCTTCCTGAGAAGAATGAGGAGTGGGGGTGGAAGAGGAGGAGGAGGCAGGAGACGTCACCGCACTACACTGAATAGAGTCCTCCTGCAAAGGTCGCAACAAGCTTTGGTTCCCAGCTGAAGTGGAAGTCTGTGGTGCGCTAGTCAGTTGATCCGTCTGTGCGTCTTCCCTCTGTTCACTGTCCCTCTCCACGCTCACCCCTTCTCTCTCAGTCACGACGGCCTCCTCTCCTACTTCGCTTCCCTCCGGTTTCCCTCTCCTCTCCCCTCCCTCGTTTTCTCTCCCTCCTCCCTGGGCACGTCTGAAGAGGTCGGCGGCGAACTCTCGCGCCCGGGCGGCAGCTTGTGATTGGCTAGGTGAAAGAGGGGCGGGGCTTGGTTTGGCGGTTAGCAGGCGGCTGTCGGGAGACCCGTGAGAGGAAGAGGATGAAGAGGGCGATGGAGGAGTTTGATGTTCTAAGGTGGGGGCTGTGGCTCTCTTTCTGAACAGGATCTGAGAGGAATGACCCTGCTCACCTGCTGACAACACAGGAGACGAGACTTAGTCATATCCCACAGGGGACTTAGTCATATCCCACAGGGGACTTAGTCATATCCCACAGGGGACTTAGTCATATCCCACAGGGGACTTAGTCATATCCCACAGGGGACTTAGTCATATCCCACAGGGGACTTAGTCATATCCCACAGGGGACTTAGTCATATCCCACAGGGGACTTAGTCATATCCCACAGGGGACTTAGTCATATCCCACAGGGGACATTATCATCACACAGGAGAAAGAAGAGGGAAAATGAACGAGACAGAAAGAGAGAAGAGAGAGAAATTAAACTGAACCAGAAAGGTGAAGTGTGTGTTTGCGTTGTCTCTACCTGGACAGAGGGACACAGAGCAGGCCACCAGGGAATAGGAGGTGTTGAGGAAGATCACCTGGTCTTTCTTCAGCTGGAAGGCAGGCTGGAAGGTGGGGAAGGGATAGACCACCTGGTACCGACTGTTCAACATATAACCATGTCCCAGACACTCTCCACTACCTAGAGAGAGAGAGACTGTTCAACATATAGCCATGTCCCAGACACTCTCCACTACCTAGAGAGACTGTTCAACATATAGCCATGTCCCAGACACTCTCCACTACCTAGAGAGAGAGAGAGAGAGACTGTTCAACATATAACCATGTTCCCCTCTCCACTACCTAGAGAGAGAGAGAGAGAGACTGTTCAACATATAACCATGTTCCAGATACTCTCCACTACCTAGAGAGACTGTTCAACATATAGCCATGTCCCAGACACTCTCCACTACCTAGAGAGACTGTTCAACATATAACCATGTCCCAGACACTCTCCACTACCTAGAGAGACTGTTCAACATATAACCATGTTCCAGACACTCTCCACTACCTAGAGAGACTGTTCAACATATAGCCATGTCCCAGACACTCTCCACTACCTAGAGAGACTGTTCAACATATAGCCATGTCCCAGACACTCTCCACTACCTAGAGAGACTGTTCAACATATAACCATGTTCCACTCTCCACTACCTAGAGAGACTGTTCAACATATAGCCATGTTCCACTCTCCACTACCTAGAGAGACTGTTCAACATAACCATGTTCCACTCTCCACTACCTAGAGAGACTGTTCAACATATAACCATGTTCCACTCTCCACTACCTAGAGAGACTGTTCAACATATAGCCATGTTCCACTCTCCACTACCTAGAGAGACTGTTCAACATATAACCATGTCCCAGACACTCTCCACTACCTAGAGAGACTGTTCAACATATAGCCATGTTCCCAGACACTCTCCACTACCTAGAGAGACTGTTCAACATATAACCATGTCCCAGACAATCTCCACTACCTAGAGAGACTGTTCAACATATAGCCATGTTCCCAGACACTCTCCACTACCTAGAGACTGTTCAACATATAACCATGTTCCAGACACTCTCCACTACCTAGAGAGACTGTTCAACATATAACCATGTCCCAGACACTCTCCACTACCTAGAGAGACTGTTCAACATATAGCCATGTCCCAGACACTCTCCACTACCTAGAGAGACTGTTCAACATATAACCATGTCCCAGACACTCTCCACTACCTAGAGAGACTGTTCAACATATAGCCATGTTCCACTCTCCACTACCTAGAGAGAGAGAGAGACTGTTCAACATATAACCATGTCCCAGACACTCTCCACTACCTAGAGAGACTGTTCAACATATAGCCATGTCCCAGACACTCTCCACTACCTAGAGAGACTGTTCAACATATAGCCATGTTCCACTCTCCACTACCTAGAGAGACTGTTCAACATAACCATGTTCCACTCTCCACTACCTAGAGAGACTGTTCAACATAACCATGTTCCCTCTCCACTACCTAGAGAGACTGTTCAACATATAACCATGTCCCAGACACTCTCCACTACCTAGAGAGACTGTTCAACATATAGCCATGTTCCCAGACACTCTCCACTACCTAGAGAGACTGTTCAACATATAACCATGTCCCAGACACTCTCCACTACATAGAGAGACTGTTCAACATATAGCCATGTTCCCAGACACTCTCCACTACCTAGAGAGACTGTTCAACATATAACCATGTCCCAGACACTCTCCACTACCTAGAGAGACTGTTCAACATATAACCATGTCCCAGACACTCTCCACTACCTAGAGAGACTGTTCAACATATAACCATGTCCCAGACACTCTCCACTACCTAGAGAGACTGTTCAACATATAACCATGTCCCAGACACTCTCCACTACCTAGAGAGACTGTTCAACATATAACCATGTCCCAGACACTCTCCACTACCTAGAGAGACTGTTCAACATATAGCCATGTCCCAGACACTCTCCACTACCTAGAGAGACTGTTCAACATATAGCCATGTTCCACTCTCCACTACCTAGAGAGACTGTTCAACATATAGCCATGTCCCAGACACTCTCCACTACCTAGAGAGACTGTTCAACATATAGCCATGTCCCAGACACTCTCCACTACCTAGAGAGACTGTTCAACATATAGCCATGTCCCAGACAGCAAATGTTTTTAGAAAATGTTTTAAAGAGGGACAGAAAACGGTTTAATAGTGTTTGTTAGGCCACCATTAGGTTTGTCTGTGTGTTTGATAGCTAGAGGAGAAACGTGTGTGTGTGTGTGTGTGTGTGTGTGTGTGTGTGTGTGTGTATATATACCTGTGGTATGGTAGAGGTGTTGGACAGCACTGAGAGCAGGGTCTGAGAGTGTGTATGTGTGTTGTGACGGCCCTGAATTTTTCTGAACCGTCTCAGTGCTTCTCCTTCCAATAGGGTGCTTTCCCTTTAATTCCCCATTAAATAGCCAGCATCAGCTGCGCAAAAGTGGAGTTTTGTGATGGAGACGTGACTGAGGTGTTCAACCCTCAGTCCCGAAGCTTCTCTATTCGGTTTGTTTTATAGCCTAATAAGAGTTTACCCAGGATCCACTCTTTGCGTCCGTGGACTTACACCTCTGTTCTTCGTGGCCTTTCTCCGCTGGAGATCTGTTGGCGGATGGGATTGTCTGACCGACCACAACCTTTTTGTATACGGTATTTCATTTGTTTTGATGTGATGTATACTGTGGTGATTTATGTAGTTAGTTGTAGTTGAGGACTTAGTAAGAGTTGATACGCTTTAAAGTTCTGTGGTAAAATAATTGTTGTATTGATTGTATGATTAATACTGGGTTTACGCTACACTGAATGAACGGACAACCATTGCGTGACAGAAGTCACTTGAGTTCCCTGAAGTCCTTTACCGGGCTGGACTCTTTTTAGGCCCGAGGTACAGGACATTTCTGGAGGAACCAGAACTCATTGTGATATTATTATATGTGTGTGTAATCATTGATGTTGCTAATACAACCCACGCAAAAGAATATAGTTGTTTTTGATGTTCTTTCCAATGTTTTAAGGGTTTATGAAAAGTTTATTTCCATCCTGACTTTTACATAAGTCCTTTGTATTGGTGT
Organism: Oncorhynchus tshawytscha; assembly: GCF_018296145.1. Classification (NCBI taxonomy): domain Eukaryota; kingdom Metazoa; phylum Chordata; class Actinopteri; order Salmoniformes; family Salmonidae; genus Oncorhynchus; species Oncorhynchus tshawytscha. The sequence goes on from NW_024609440.1 coordinate 174,803, forward strand.
AGACTTGACGGACCAGATGAGACTCATTCCCTCCCAAACCAAAAGGAAAAACGAAAGTTCTCTCTGGTAGGCACAACCTACCTGGCACCCCTATAAATAATAACCTCAAGTCAAAA
>NW_024609441.1:0-22500 GCF_018296145.1 Oncorhynchus tshawytscha
GGGGGGGGCAGACAGGTGCTCTGGGGGGGGCAGACAGGTGCTCTAGGGGGGGCAGACAGGTGCTCTAGGGGGGGCAGACAGGTGCTCTGGGGGGGCAGACAGGTGCTCTAGGGGAGGCCGACAGGTGCTCTAGGGGAGGCCGACAGGTGCTCTAGGGGGGGCAGACAGGTGCTCTGGGGGGGGCAGACAGGTGCTCTGGGGGGGGCAGACAGGTGCTCTGGGGGGGGCAGACAGGTGCTCTGGGGGGGGCAGACAGGTGCTCTGGGGGGAGGCAGACAGGTGCTCTGGGGGGGAGGCAGACAGGTGCTCTGGGGGAGGGCAGACAGGTGCTCTGGGGGGGGCAGACAGGTGCTCTGGGGGGGCAGACAGGTGCTCTGGGGGGGGAAGACAGGTGCTCTGGGGGGGGAAGACAGGTGCTCTGGGGGGGGAAGACAGGTGCTCTGGGGGGGGAAGACAGGTGCTCTGGGGGGGGAAGACAGGTGCTCTGGGGGGGGAAGACAGTCAGTCCCTCCCCTGTTTCAGACGCATCAGTCAGTCTCCTCCCTGTTTCAGATTTAACATCAGCCGTCGCTTCCTCGTTTCTGCATTTATCAGTCAGTCTCCTCTGCTTCTGCACGATCAGTCAGTCCCCTCCCTGTTTCAGACGCATCAGTCAGTCTCCCTCGTTTCAGACGATCGTGTCAGTCTCTGTTTCAGATCATCAGTCAGTCCCTCCTGTTTCAGACGCATCAGTCAGTCCCTCCCCTGCTCTGTAGACGCATCAGTCAGTCCCCCCTCTCTGTTTCAGACGCATCAGTCAGTCCCCCTGTTTCAGACGCATCAGCTGCCCCCTGTTTCAGACGATCAGTCAGTCCTCTTCGTTTCAGACGATTTCAGTCAGTCCCTCCCCTGTTTCAGACGCATCAGTCAGTCCCTCCTCAAGCTTCTCAGACGCATCAGCCGTCCTCCTGTTTCAGACGATCAGTCAGCCCTCCTCAAAGCTTGTGACGATCAGTCAGTCCCCTCTCCCCGGCTTTCAGACGATCAGTCAGTCCTCTCCCCGCTTTCAGACGATCAGTCAGCCCCTCCCTCGCTTCACGATCAGGTGCTCTGGGCATCAGTCAGGTCCCTCCTCGCTTGTGACGGGCAGACAGGTGCTCATTCCTGTGACGCATCAGTCGTCCCCTCCTCTGTTCAGACGATCAGTCAGTCCTCCCCGCTTTCAGACAAATCAGTCAGTCCCTCCCCTGTTTCAGACGATCAGTCAGTCCCTCCCCTGCTTTGTGACGATCAGTCAGTCCCCCCTGTTTCAGACGATCAGTCAGTCCTCCCCTGTTTCAGACGATCAGTCAGTCCCCTGTTTCAGACGATCAGTCAGTCCCCCTGTTTCAGACGCAGTCAGTCAGTCCCCCCTGATTTTTTTTTTCAGACGATCAGTCTCTCAGTCCCCCCTGTTTCAGACGATCATCAGTCCAGTCCCCTGTTTCAGACGATCAGTCAGTCCCCCTGTTTCAGACCATCAGTCAGTCCCTCCCTGTTTCAGACGATCAGTCAGTCCTCCCTGTTTCAGACGATCAGTCAGTCCCCCCTGTTTCAGACGATCAGTCAGTCCTCCCCGTTTCAGACCATCAGTCAGTCCCTCCCTCAAGTTTCAGACCATCAGTCAGTCCTCCCCCGTTTCAGACGATCAGTCAGTCCCTCCCCCGTTTCCAGACGATCAGTCAGTCCTCCCCGTTTCAGACGATCAGTCAGTCCCTCCCCCGTTTGACGATCAGTCAGTCCCTCCCCGTTTCAGACGATCAGTCAGTCCCTCCCCGTTTCAGACGATCAGTCAGTCCCTCCCCCGCTTTCAGACGATCAGTCAGTCCCTCCCCCGTTTCAGACGATCAGTCAGTCCCTCCCTCGTTTCAGCCGTCCTCTCGCTTGTGATCAGTCAGTCCCTCCCCGTTTCAGACGATCAGTCAGTCCCTCCCCGTTTCAGACGATCAGTCAGTCCCTCCCCCGCTTGTGACGATCAGTCAGATGAATCGTCTAGTCCCTCCCGTTTCAGACGATCAGTTAGTCCCTCCCCGTTTCAGACGATCAGATAGTCCCTCCCCGTTTCAGACGATCAGATAGTCCCTCCCGATCAGATAGTCCTCCCGTTTCATCAGATAGTCCCTCCCCGTTTCAGACGATCAGTTAGTCCCTCCCCCGTTTCAGACGATCAAAGTTAGTCCCTCCCTGTTTCAGACGATCAGTTAGTCCTCCCTGTTTCAGACGATCAGTTAGTCCTCCCTGTTTCAGACGATCAGTTAGTCCCTCCCTGTTTCAGAGATGATCAGTTAGTCCCTCCCTGTTTCAGATGATCAGTTAGTCCCTCCCTGTTTCAGATGATCAGTTAGTCCCTCCCTGTTTCAGATGATCAGATAGTCCCTCCCTGTTTCAGACCGCTTCGATAAGTCTGGTGCCAAAGGAATACGACCTGGGTGTTATAGAGCCCCACTGTGGAGGTGGTGTCATAATACCCATAAAACCTAGCGGGTCAAAAACAGGGAAATGGTTCCATCTTTCTCTCACCATTCATTTTCCCCTATAGGGATTTTAGAAACAGTTAAAATAAGGGCTGTGTTTTGTAGTTTACCCCGGCGTGATGTTTTAATAACCATGTAAATCTCTAGGACAAGGTGACTTTCATCAATATATCTCTAGGACAAGGTGACTTTCATCAATATATCTCTAGGACAAGGTGACTTTCATCAATATATCTCTAGGACAAGGTGACTTTCATCAATATATCTCTAGGACAAGGTGACTTTCATCAATATATCTCTAGGACAAGGTGACTTTATCAATATATCTCTAGGACAAGGTGACTTTCATCAATATATCTCTAGGACAAGGTGACTTTCATCAATATATCTCTAGGACAAGGTGACTTTTATCAATATATCTCTAGGACAAGGTGACTTTCATCAATATATAGGACAAGGTGACTTTCATCAATATATCTCTAGGACAAGGTGACTTTCATCAATATATCTCTAGGACAAGGTGACTTTCATCAATATATCTCTAGGACAAGGTGACTTTATCAATATATCTCTAGGACAAGGTGACTTTCATCAATATATCTCTAGGACAAGGTGACTTTCATCAATATATCTCTAGGACAAGGTGACTTTTATCAATATATCTCTAGGACAAGGTGACTTTTATCAATATATCTCTAGGACAAGGTGACTTTCATCAATATATCTCGAGGACAAGGTGACTTTCATCAATATATCTCTAGGACAAGGTGACTTTCATCAATATATCTCTAGGACAAGGTGACTTTCATCAATATATCTTAGGACAAGGTGACTTTCATCAATATATCTCTAGGACAAGGTGACTTTCATCAATATATCTCTAGGACAAGGTGACTTTCATCAATATATCTCTAGGACAAGGTGACTTTCATCAATATATCTCTAGGACAAGGTGACTTTCATCAATATATTTGTCTCTATTTCCTCTCAGATTTGAAAATGCTAATTAGCATCAAAGTAGACATCATGCAAAACTACAACTCCCAGCATGCTCCTGCACGTCATCTCAAGCTGAAACTTATCGCTAACAGGTATTGTATCAATATTCTAAAACTGACTTTCCACAAGACAAGTTCACAGAATCTGTCCATTTAAAGAAATGTAACCTGTTTATTTATTACTATATTGTTCTATGGGCTTGACTGGTTTAGTTTAATAACTATGAATAACATGGTAAATAGATAATCTATTGTCTGGTTTAGTTGAATAACATGACTAGGTAAATGGTTTAGATAACATGACTATAAATAGATCATCTATTGTCTGGTTTAGTTGAATAACATGACTAGGTAAATAGATCAATCTATTGTCTGGTTTAGTTTAATAACATGACTAGGTAAATAGATAATCTATTGTCTGGTTTAGTTTAATAACATGACTAGGTAAATAGATCATCTATTGTCTGGTTTAGTTGAATAACATCATTACATGACTAGTATCACTGGAAAGTGACATTCTGAGTGACAACGTAGAGGATTGTAATTCCTTATCCAACAGCGACAGTAGGCTACACACCACCGTTTGAGGATCCACACTGATCTCCAGAATACATCCGACAGAAAATGAATTTTGACCCCTGTAGTTCACTACTTCACCTCTGCAGTGACACAGTTCACCACCTCAACGAAGCAGTTGATCTCCTGGTCCAGTTTGGCACACTCCAGCATCATCACCTCCAGCTTCTTCAGGACTGCATCATTCTCAGTTCCTGTAATCAAAATTATTCATATCTCTGTATACTGTTGTTATGGTGACACAAGCTTCCAAATGGTAGACAGCATTCCATAGCTCTATATACTGTTGTTATGGTGAAACAACAAAAGACAGCATTTCCAAATGGTATGGTGAAACAAGCTTCCAGCATTCCATAGCTCTATATACTGTTGTTATGGTGACACAAGCTTCCAAATGGTAGACAGCATTCCATAGCTCTATATACTGTTGTTATGGTGACACAAGCTTCCAAATGGTAACCAGCATTCCATAGCTCTATATACTGTTGTTATGGTGACACAAGCTTCCAAATGGTAGACAGCATTCCATAGCTCTGTATAGTAGAAAATGTGTCCAACTAGCCTGCTGGCTCCAAAGTGCTTTTCTGTATAGTAGAAAAGACCGAGCTAGTAGAAAATGTGTCCAACTAGCCTGCTGGCTAGTGCTTTTCAGACCGAGCTAGTAGAAAATGTGTCCAACTAGCCTGCTGGCAAGAGAGATTTAATATTTTCGAATATCACATGGCACATATGTTTGACCTGGGCTCGTAAAAACGTCAACATACCAAAATCCTCAAGTGACATCCTTGTGTGAACCGCTCCACTTCCTAGTCAGTCAGTCAGACAGTCAGTCAGACAGACAGTCAGTCAGACAGACAGTCAGACAGTCAGACAGTCAGACAGTCAGTCAGACAGACAGTCAGTCCATTGACTACATACACACAAAGAGCCTGTCCAGTGAGGATTCGACAAAGATATTACCAGCAGTCAAGTGTCTCTCTGATAGAGATGTGCCACTAACCTACCTGCTGTTTCTGCCACAAGTGTCTCTCTGATAGAGACGTGCCACTAGAGACGTGCCACTAACCTACCTGCTGTTTCTGCCACAAGTGTCTCTCTGATAGAGACGTGCCACTAACCTACCTGCTGTTTCTGCCACAAGTGTCTCTCCGATAGAGACGTGCCACTAACCTACCTGCTGTTTCTGCCACAAGTGTCTCTCTGATAGAGACGTGCCACTAACCTACCTGCTGTTTCTGCCACAAGTGTCTCTCTGATAGAGACGTGCCACTAACCTACCTGCTGTTTCTGCCACAAGTGTCTCTCTGATAGAGACGTGCCACTAACCTACCTGCTGTTTCTGCCACAAGTGTCTCTCTGATAGAGACGTGCCACTAACCTACCTGCTGTTTCTGCCACAAGTGTCTCTCTGATAGAGACGTGCCACTAACCTACCTGCTGTTTCTGCCACGTCTCAGAGCGACGTCGGTCACAATGTCCATCCCCGTTCCAATATCTGTCTGACATGTTTTCAGACTAGACAGTGTGGGAGTGGACTGCACTCAAGGACATGTTGAAATCTAAAACATGAAAGTATCTGAAACAAGAGATGTTAAGTTGTTAGAATGTTAGGCCCTTTGTGTTTTGGTTAATCGTGTTTGTCACGACATTGTTTAAAAAAAAAACTTTATTTAAAAGATTTAGAATCAAATGGTCCTGTTTCTTTTTCATGTCAGATGGTCCAGAAACATCCTCAGACAACTGCTTTCATTTTTGTTCTAATTCAAATTTATAGAAAAGGCTTCAAATATATTTTTAACCAAAACACAGGGTCCTTTAATGAATCAACGATTAACAAAACACAGGACCCTGGTTATAATGAATCAACATAATTAACCAAAACACAGGGTCCTAGATATAATGAATCAACATAATTAACCAAAACACAGGGACCTAGATATAATGAATCAACTGGTTATAATGAATAACCAAAACACAGGGTCCTAGATATAATGAATCAACCAAAACACAGGGACCTAGTTATAATGAATGAACCAAAACACAGGGTCCTACCTAGATATAATGAATCAACACCCTGGTTATAATGAACCAAAACACAGGGACCCTGGTTATAATGAATCAACCAAAACACAGGGACCTAGTTATAATGAATGAACCAAAACACAGGGTCCTAGATATAATGAATCAACACCAAAACACAGGGACCTGGTTATTGAATGAACCAAAACATGAATGAATCAACATGGATTGAACCAAAACACAGGATATAATGAATCCTAACCAAAACACAGATATAATGAATCAACACGATTAACCAAAACACAGGGACCTGGTTATAATGAATCAACCAAAACACAGGGACCTAGTTATAATGAATGAACCAAAACACAGGGTCCTAGATATAATGAATCAACACGATTAACCAAAACACAGGGACCTGGTTATAATGAATCAACATGATTAACCAAAACACAGGACCCTGGTTATAATGAATTAACCAAAACACAGGGACCTGGTTATAATGAATTAACCAAAACACAGGGACCTGGTTATAATGAATTAACCAAAACACAGGGACCTGGTTATAATGAATCACGCCACCCTCGGTATATTGGAGCAGATGCCAGGATGTCCAACCCTAACCCTTGGAGAACTGGTGTGCAGGTTTTTGTTCCAGCCTTGCTCAAAACACACCTGCTCACCGAGACCTTGTGTAGTTGACTTAACGTTAGAGCAAGGTTGGAATAATAACCTGCAATACGGTCACAAAACAAGTGATCTCTCGCTACCTTCAGGTTGAATCGACGTATCACCAACAAGTGCACTGACTGACTATGTTGATACCTGGCCAGCCGGTTAACGTTACGCTATAATCATATAATCATAAATAGCTCGCTAACCTCACGACTTTCCTCGCTGGGATGGTTTTTACAGGTTGTAGACGTGTTCTTTAATGTGTTGGTGTCTAAATAAGAGAAAATACTAAACAACTTTAGCTGCATAAAATGACCGGGAAAAGTTTGTTCTCGTTTCCGGTTCCTCTTTGGTCTAAATCTTCTTCTTCTTCGATGGGGTTTAACGGCGGTTGGCATCCAATGTTAGGGGTGCATTACCGCCACCAGCTGGACGGGGTGTTGAATAAGATAATAACAACATTATTGATAACTATTAATAATAAGAAGAATACAATTTCGGGAAAGAGGGAAAACGATATCATAAAAAATAAAAAAACGTCAACTAAAAATACATTAATAAATATATATATATTTATTAATCATACTTATTCAATCACAGTCCACTCCAAAATACTTCCCTGCACAGGGTCAGGGGCCTGTGATGGGTTACATTAACCTATGTGGTCTAATCTCGAGGCCATCCTTCCAAATCTCAACTCATAATATGTCAAGATTAGATGAGGAATATGACTTCTAGAAATTGTATATCTATACATAATGTATCATTAAGATGAGAAATATGACATTAAGATGAGGAATATGACTTCTAGAAATGGTATATCTATACATGATGTCACTATACAGCATATAGAGGAAACCTCTGTACCCACACAGACACTGGACACCAAGTCAGTTAACCTCTGTACCCACACAGACACTGGACACCAAGTCAGTTAACCCTGTACCCACACAGACACTGGACACCAAGTCAGTTAACCTCTGTACCCACACAGACACTGGACACCAAGTCAGTTAACCCCTGTACCCACACAGACACTGGACACCAAGTCAGTTAACCCTGTACCCACACAGACACTGGACACCAAGTCAGTTAACCCTGTACCCACACAGACACTGGACACCAAGTCAGTTAACCCCTGTACCCACACAGACACTGGACACCAAGTCAGTTAACCCCTGTACCCACACAGACACTGGACACCAAGTCAGTTAACCCCTGTACCCACACAGACACTGGACACCAAGTCAGTTAACCCCTGTACCCACACAGACACTGGACACCAAGTCAGTTAACCCTGTACCCACACAGACACTGGACACCAAGTCAGTTAACCCCTGTACCCACACAGACACTGGACACCAAGTCAGTTAACCCCTGTACCCACACAGACACTGGACACCAAGTCAGTTAACCCCTGTACCCACACAGACACTGGACACCAAGTCAGTTAACCCTGTACCCACACAGACACTGGACACCAAGTCAGTTAACCCCTGTACCCACACAGACACTGGACACCAAGTCAGTTAACCCCTGTACCCACACAGACACTGGACACCAAGTCAGTTAACCCCTGTACCCACACAGACACTGGACACCAAGTCAGTTAACCCCTGTACCCACACAGACACTGGACACCAAGTCAGTTAACCCCTGTACCCACACAGACACTGGACACCAAGTCAGTTAACCCCTGTACCCACACAGACACTGGACACCAAGTCAGTTAACCCCTGTACCCACACAGACACTGGACACCAAGTCAGTTAACCCCTGTACCCACACAGACACTGGACACCAAGTCAGTTAACCCCTGTACCCACACAGACACTGGACACCAAGTCAGGTAACCCCTGTACCCACACAGACACTGGACACCAAGTCAGTTAACTGGACCCTGTACCCACACAGACACTGGACACCAAGTCAGTTAACCCCTGTACCCACACAGACACTGGACACCAAGTCAGTTAACCCCTGTACCCACACAGACACTGGACACCAAGTCAGTTAACCCCTGTACCCACACAGACACTGGACACCAAGTCAGTTAACCCCTGTACCCACACAGACACTGGACACCAAGTCAGTTAACCCCTGTACCCACACAGACACTGGACACCAAGTCAGTTAACCCCTGTACCCACACAGACACTGGACACCAAGTCAGGTAACCCCTGTACCCACACAGACACTGGACACCAAGTCAGTTAACCCCTGTACCCACACAGACACTGGACACCAAGTCAGTTAACCCCTGTACCCACACAGACACTGGACACCAAGTCAGGTAACCCCTGACACCAAGTACCCACACAGACACTGGACACCAAGTCAGTTAACCCCTGTACCCACACAGACACTGGACACCAAGTCAGGTAACCCCTGTACCCACACAGACACTGGACACCAAGTCAGTTAACCCCTGTACCCACACAGACACTGGACACCAAGTCAGTTAACCCCTGTACCCACACAGACACTGGACACCAAGTCAGGTAACCCCAATACCCACACAGACACTGGACACCAAGTCAGTTAACCCCTGTACCCACACAGACACTGGACACCAAGTCAGGTAACCCCTGTACCCACACAGACACTGGACACCAAGTCAGGTAACCCCTGTACCCACACAGACACTGGACACCAAGTCAGTTAACCCCTGTACCCACACAGACACTGGACACCAAGTCAGTTAACCCTGTACCCACACAGACACTGGACACCAAGTCAGGTACCCACACAGACCCAATACCCACACAGACACTGGACACCAAGTCAGTTAACCCCTAATACCCACACAGACACTGGATACCAAGTCAGTTAACCCCTGTACCCACACAGACACTGGACACCAAGTCAGGTAACCCCTATACCCACACAGACACCTGATACCAAGTCAGGTAACCCCTATACCCACACAGACACCTGATACCAAGTCAGGTAACCCCTATACCCACACAGACACCTGACCAAGTCAGGTAACCCCTATACCACACAGACCTGATACCAAGTCAGGTAACCCCTATACCCACACAGACACCTGATACCAAGTCAGGTAACCCCTATACCCACACAGACACCTGATACCAAGTCAGGTAACCCCTATACCCAGACACCAGACACCAAGTCAGTTAACCCCTATACCCACACAGACACCTGATACCAAGTCAGGTAACCCCTATACCCACACAGACACCTGATACCAAGTCAGGTAACCCCTGTACCCACACAGATACCTGATACCAAGTCAGGTAACCCCTACACCCACACAGACACCTGATACCAAGTCAGGTAACCCCTGTACCCACACAGACACTGACACCAAGTCAGTTAACCCCTACACCCACACAGACACCTGACAGTCAGGTAACCCCTATACCCACACAGATACCAAGTCAGGTAACCCCTATACCCACACAGACACCTGATACCAAGTCAGGTAACTGACAATAACCCCTATACCCACACAGACACCTGATACCAAGTCAGTTAACCCCTCAGGTACATACCCACACAGACACCTGACACCAAGTCAGGTAACCCCTATACCCACACAGACACTGGATACCAAGTCAGGTAACCCCAATACCCACACAGACACCTGACACCAAGTCAGTTAACCCCTATACCCACACAGACACTGGATACCAAGTCAGGTAACCCCCATACTGGACACCAAGTCAGGTAACCCCTGTACCCACAGACACCTGATACCAAGTCAGGTAACCCCTGTACCCACTCAGACACCTGACACCAAGTCAGGTAACCCTGTACCCACACAGACACTGGATACCAAGTCAGGTAACCCCTGTACCCACACAGATACCTGATACCAAGTCAGGTAACCCCTATACCCACACAGACACTGGATACCAAGTCAGGTAACCCCTGTACCCACACATATACTGGACACCAAGTCAGGGGACTTAGATTACTGCTTTGTCTAAAACTCAGGTAACGACACCACATGTATTAGTTATATATAGGTATTAGTTACCATGTTGTCATGTTGAACAGATTAACATTGGGCATCGGAGTAGATACCAATCATTCCCCCTCGTGGTTTTATTCCTGTGTTCAGCATCTCAATCAGAGACGAGAGAAAGGACTGAGAACACCACGGTCCAAGCGACCTGTGTTGAATTAAAAACGGGAGAGACTGGGAGCTAAGCTTCCACTTGACATGCTGGTGATGTCTTCTAGTTTTGTCAACATTTTGCCTGTTTTTTGTAACATGAAATAGGTTGATGCTATTGAAGGATTTATTTAGAGATTATACAGAATGTCACACCAGCTCTAGTATGATGAGGAAACTATTAGGATCCACATTATATGATATAGCAATGTGGTTTATGATGGCCAGGCGGCACAGTTTATGACGTGGCACGCAACCATTGGTTGATGGTCGATGCAACATCTGCTCATGTAGTCGGACAGGATCTGGACCAATGAATCCAGTCTCATTGAAGAGGGAGGAAGTCCAGCCAGACATTTCTTCAAAATAAAAGACACCAAAAACTACTGTAAATTGCTTGGATTTTAAACTGTTTTTTAAAAAGTTCTGTTATATAAAATAAAAATATATATTAAAAAAAAAATCAACAAAATTATATACCATTATATTTATTCAAAGCCTCTTTTGTATTTAATTAATGACATATTACCACAGTGACATTATACCAAAGCTGGTAACACATGATGTTATTAAAAACCATTCAACTATTTACAGTGTTACTAAAGCATTAGCACATTAAAGGTCATTACGTAACCAAGAGATTAATTAAAGTCAAGATGAATGAATCAACAGAAAGTTAAACCAAGAGGCCTTTATCCAGATCTTCACAGGACTGTCCTGAACTCGAGGCCTTTATCCAGATCTTCACAGGACTGTCCTGAACTCGAGGCCTTTATCCAAAGGATGAAACTTCAGCTTTATCGAGGCCTTTATCTAGATCTTCACAGGACTGTCCCTCGAGGCCTTTATCCAGATCTTCAAAGGACAGAAAAACTTTATCTGAAGATCTTCACAGGACTGTAAAATGTAATATACCAGATCTTAAATATCTGAACTATCAAAGATATTGCACGTGGGCCTTTTTTAAAGACAGAAAAACAACAGTGTACACATGTAAAATGTAATATACCAGATAAATATCTATAATTGTTTTTTTTCCTAATCTAATTCAATCCTAATCCCAATCCTAATCCAATCCAAATCTAATCCAATCCTAATCCAAATTCTAACCCAATCCTAATCCAATCCTAACCCAATCCTAATCTAATCTTAATCCAATCCTAACCCAATCCTAATCTAATCTAATCCTAATCCCAATCCTAATCCCAATCCTAATCAAATCCGAATCCAATCCGAATCCAAATCCTAACCCAATCCTAATCTTAATATAATCCTAATCTAATCCTAATGTAATCCTAATATAATCCTAATCCTAATCCAATCCTAACCCAATCCTAATCTAATCTAATCCTACCTTGCGAGGCAGTTTGGTGTAGCGTACGTAATCCTCCAGAAACATCAGAGCTCCCACCACATCGGACGGCATGTCCGGGATCTTCTGACTGGAAAATAATTATTTACCCAAAATCTACATTTCATTCAATTTGCAGCAGAATATAATCCACATATAATAACACAGTGATCCACAAAATGTACTTCATTTTTTTTTTGCATTCAAATTGTATTTATAAAGATTAGATCTGCGGAGATTAACATTTGTTTGTTGCAAAAAAGAGCTGTTTGAAATAGCCGCCTTGGGCAACGTTCACTAGCACTGCATGTGTTATATATAAATACACCTGACTTTACTGTGATATCACTGTTACGCTCTTAAAATTAATGTGTATATGGGATGTTTTTAAACTGGCAAATCAATCAATAAATCAATCAATAAATCATCATCAACAAATCAACAAATCACTCAACAAATCAACAAATCAATCACTCAACAAATCAATCAATTAAATCAATCAATCAACAAATCAATCACTCAACAAATCAATCACTCAACAAATCAACAAATCAATCAATCAAATCAATCAATCAACAAATCAATCACTCAACAAATCAATCACTCAACAAATCAATCAACCAAACCAATCAATCAAACAAATCAATCAACAAATCACTCAACAAATCAACAAATCACTCAACAAATCAACAAATCACTCAACAAATCAACAAATCACTCAACAAATCAACAAATCACTCAACAAATCAACAAATCAATCACTCAACAAATCAATCAATCAAATCAATCAATCAACAAATCAATCACTCAACAAATCAATCACTCAACAAATCAATCAAACAATCAAATCAATCAATCAACAAATCAATCAATCGTACCTGGTGCACTGTTCCATGATGGAGCGTATGAATTGCCCAATGAGAGCCAGGAACTGCTCTGTGTATCTGGAGTGGAACTGCTTCAGCAGAGTGAGCAGGCCAAGAACCAGAGGAGACCAGTCTACCGGGTCGGTGGCTTTCCTGCACGTCATCCCTGGACAAACAGGAGAATACAGCCAATCACATGGTGGGATACACTCAATATGGGTCAGGACCAGCCAATCACATGGTGGGACACACTCAATATGGGTCAGGACCAGCCAATCACATGGTGGGACACACTCAATATGGGTCAGGACCAGCCAATCACATGGACACACTTAACATGGGTCAGGACCAGCCAATCACATGGTGGGACACACTCAATATGGGTCAGGACCAGCCAATCACATGGACACACTTAACATGGGTCAGGACCAGCCAATCACATGGTGGGACACACTCAACATGGGTCAGGACCAGCCAATCACATGGTGGGACACACTCAAAATGGGTCAGGACCAGCCAATCACATGGTAGGGACACACTCAATATGGGTCACCTCATTGGGTCACCTGCCAGCCAACCCAAACCCAGTCACCCGCCAGCCAACCCAACCCAACCCCAGTCACCTGCCAGCCAACCCAACCCAACCCCAGTCACCTGCCAGCCAACCCAACCCAACCCCAGTCACCTGCCAGCCAACCCAACCCAACCCCAGTCACCTGCCAGCCAACCCAACCCAACCCCAGTCACCTGCCAGCCAACCCAACCCAACCCCAGTCACCTGCCAGCCAACCCAACCCAACCCCAGTCACCTGCCAGCCAACCCAACCCCAGTCACCTGCCAGCCAACCCAACTCAACCCCAGTCACCTGCCAGCCAACCCAACTCAACCCGTCACCTGCCAGCCAACCCAACTCAACCCCAGTCACCTGCCAGCCAACCCAACCCCAGTCACCTGCCAGCCAACCCAACCCAGTCACCTGCCAGCCAACCCAACCCCAAGTCACCTGACAGCCAACCCAACCCCAGTCACCTGACAGCCAACCCAACACCAGTCACCTGCCAACCAACCCAAGTCACCTGCCAACCAACCCAACCCCAGTCACCTGCCAGCCAACCCAACCCCAGTCACCTACCAGCCAACCCAACCCCAAGTCACCTGCCAGCCAACCCAACCCCAGTCACTTGCCAGCCAACCCAACCCCAGTCACCTGCCAGCCAACCCAACCCCAGTCACCTGCCAGCCAACCCAACCCCAGTCACCTGCCAGCCAACCCAACCCCAGTCACCTGCCAGCCAACCCAACCCCAGTCACCTGCCAGCCAACCCAACCCCAGTCACCTGCCAGCCAACCCAACCTCAGTCACCTGCCAGCCAACCCAACCCCAGTCACCTGCCAGCCAACCCAACCCCAGTCACCTGCCAGCCAACCCAACCCAAGTCACCTGCCAGCCAACCCAACCCCAGTCACCTGCCAGCCAACCCAACCCCAGTCACCTGCCAGCCAACCCAACCCCAGTCACTTGCCAGCCAACCCAACCCCAGTCACCTGCCAGCCAACCCAACCCCAGTCACCTGCCAGCCAACCCAACCCCAGTCACCTGCCAGCCAACCCAACCCCAGTCACCTGCCAGCCAACCCAACCCCAGTCACCTGCCAGCCACCAACCCAGACGCACTCTCACGCCCAACTAGGACTAGATGCACTCAAGCCCAACTAGGAGAGGTAGACTACTGAAGTTGAAGCAGAGAACTCTGAGCGTGTGAATAATATGTAAAATAATGTTATTTTAATAGAATAGGTAGGGTAACACATACAAAGAAGAGAGATTCATGTTTACAAATAATCTGTAGGACAATAAAAACCATTTAAATCCCAAATGTTGTCTGTCTGACCTCCCACAGCATGAAAAACATAGACAACGCCGCAATGATCTCTGTCAGGACCCGCGGGAACCCAGCCCTCTACCTGGTACCTACTACCATCAGAACCCAGGGGAACCCAGCCCCCTACCTGGTACCAACTACCATCAGGACCCAGGGGAACCCAGCCCTCTACCTGGTACCTACTACCATCAGGACCCAGGGGAACCCAGCCCCCCTGATACCAACTACCATCAGGACCCAGGGGAACCCATTAGCCCTATATTAGACCTATACCATACCATCAGGACCCAGGGGAACCCAGCCCTCTACCTGGTACCTACTACCATCAGAACCCAGGACCCAGGGGAACCCAGCCCTCTACCTGGTACCTACTACCATCAGGACCCAGGGGAACCCAGCCCTATCTGTATTACCTGGTACCCACTACCATCAGGACCCAGGGGAACCCAGCCCTCTACCTGGTACCTACTACCATCAGGACCCAGGGAACCCAGCCGTCTACCTGGTACCCACTACCATCAGGACCCAGGGGAACCCAGCCCCCACCTGGTACCAACTACCATAAACCCAGGGGAACCCAGCCCTCTACCTGGTACCTACTACCATCAGGACCCAGGGGAACCCAGCCCTCTACCTGGTACCTACTACCATCAGGACCCAGGCCACCCTACCTGGTACCTACTACCATCAGGACCCAGGGGTCAGCCCTACCTGGTACCTACTACTACCATCAGGACCCAGGGGAACCCAGCCCTCTACCTGGTACCTACTACCATCAGAACCCAGGGGAACCCAGCCTCTACCTGGTACCTACTACCATCAGGACCCAGGGAACCCAGCCCTCTACCTGGTACCTACTACCATCAGGACCCATCTACCTGGAAGACCATCAGGATGGGAACCCAGCCCTCACCTGGTACCTACTACCATCAGGACCCAGGGAACCTCTCTACCTGGTACCTACTACCATCAGGACCCAGGGGAACCCAGCCACTACCATCAGGACCCAGGGGAACCCTCTACCTGGTAATGGTACTACCATCAGGACCCAGGGGAACCCAGCTGTCTACCTGGTACCTACCCATCAGGACCCAGGGGAACCCAGCCCTCTACCTGGTACCTACTACCATCAGGACCCAGGGGAACAGCCCTCTACACTGGTACCTACTACCATCAGGACCCAGGGGAACCCAGCCCTCTACCTGGTACCTACTACCATCAGGACCCAGGGGAACCCAGCCCTCTACCTGGTACCTACTACCATCAGGACCCAGGGAACCCAGCCCTCTACCTGGTACCTACTACCATCAGAACCCAGGGGAACCCATCACCTGGTGACTACCATCATTACCCAGGGGAACCCAGCCCTCTACCTAGGGTACCTAAACTACCATCAGAACCCAGGGGAACCCAGCCCTCTACCTGGTACCTAAAACCTACCATCAGGACCCAGGGGAACCCAGCCCTCTACCTGGTACCTACTACCATCAGGACCCAGGGGAACCCAGCCCTCTACCTGGTACCTACTACCATCAGGACCCAGGGAACCCAGCCCTCACCTGGTACCTACTACCATCAGGACCCAGGGGAACCCAGCTCACCTGGTACCTACCTACCATCAGGCCTAATCCAGGGGAACCCAGCCTAACCTATGGTCACCTACTACCATCAGTAAGGGTAACCCAGTCACCTCTACCTGGTACCTAAGGTCACCATCAGGACCCAGGGGAACCCAGCCCTCACCTGGTACCACTACCATCAGGACCCAGGGAACCCAACCTCTACCTGGTACCCAACCTAATCATATTTAAATAAATGTCATACCTGGTGAACTACCATCAGGACTAGATGAACCCAGCCCAACTACCTGGTACCTGAAAAACCATCAGGACTCCAGGGAACCCAGTAAAATAATGTTATTTTAATAGAATCAGGACCCAGGGAACACAAACAGACTCACCTGGTACCAAATAATAACCATTTCAATCCCAGGGGTCTGTACCTGACCTAAAACCCCACAGCATGGAAAAACATAGACAACAGCCGCAATGACCTCTGTCAGGACCCAGGGGAACCCAGCCCTCTACCTTGTAACGGTTTTGACTTGAGGTTATTATTTATAGGGGTGCCAGGTAGGTTGTGCCTACCAGAGAAAACATTGGTTTCTCCTTTTAGTTTGGGTGGGGATGAGTCCCATCTGGTCCGTCAAGTCTACACCAATACAAAGGACTTATGTAAAAGTCAGGATGGAAATAAACTTTTCATAAACCCTTAAAACATTGGAAAGAACTTCAAAACAACTATATTCTTTTGCGTGGGTTGTATTAGCAACAACAATGATTACACACATATAATAATATCACAATGAGTTCTGGTTCCTCCAGAAATGTCCCTGTACCTCGGGCCTAAAAAGAGTCCAGCCCGGTAAAGGAGTTCAGTGAACTCAAGTGACTTTTGTCACGCAATGTTTGTCCGTTCATTCCGTGTAGCGTAAACCCAGTATTAAACATACAATCAATATAACAATTATTTTACCACAGAACTTTAAAGCGTATCAACTCTTACTAAGTCCTCAACTACAACTAACTACATAAATCAAAGTATACATCAAAACAAATGAAATACTGTATACAAAAAGGTGGTAGTCAGTCGGTCAGTCAGACAATCCAATCCGCCAATAGATCTCCAGCGGAGAAAGGCCACGAAGAACGGAGAGGTGTGGTCCACGGACGCAAAGAGTGGATCCGATCCTGGGTAAACTCTCTTAGGCTACAAAACACACGTTTAACGGCAACAAAACAAACGGAATAGAGAAGCTTCGGCACTGAGGGTTGAACACATCCTCATTCACGTCTCCATCACAACCCCCTTTTGCGCAGCTGATGCTGGCTATTTAATTGGGAATTAAAGGGAAAGCGCCCTATTGGAAGGAGCTGCACTGAGACGGTTCAGAATAATTCAGGGCCGTCACAACCTGGTACCTACTACCATCAGAACCCAGGGGAACCCAGCCCTCTACCTGGTACCTACTACCATCAGGACCCAGGGGAACCCAGCCCTCTACCTGGTACCCACTACCATCAGGACCCAGGGGAACCCAGCCCCCTACCTGGTACCAACTACCATCAGGACCCAGGGGAACCCAGCCCCCTACCTGGTACCAACTACCATCAGGACCCAGGGGAACCCAGCCCTCTACCTGGTACCTACTACCATCAGGACCCAGGGGAACCCAGCTCTCTACCTGGTACCTACTACCATCAGGACCCAGGGAACCCAGCCCTCTACCTGGTACCTACTACCATCAGAACCCAGGGGAACCCAGTCCTCTACCTGGTACCTACTACCATCAGGACCCAGGGGAACCCAGCTCTCTACCTGGTACCTACTACCATCAGGACCCAGGGGAACCCAGCCCTCTACCTGGTACCTACTACCATCAGGACCCAGGGGAACCCAGCCCTCTACCTGGTACCTACTACCATCAGGACCCAGGGGAACCCAGCCCTCTACCTGGTACCTACTACCATCAGAACCCAGGGAACCCAGCCCCTACCTGGTACCAACTACCATCAGGACCCAGGGGAACCAGGCCCTCTACCTGGTACCTACTACCATCAGAACCCAGGGGAACCCAGCCCTCTACCTGGTACCTACTACCATCAGGACCCAGGGAACCCAGCCCCCTACCTGGTACCTACTACCATCAGAACCCAGGGGAACCCAGCCCTCTACCTGGTACCTACTACCATACCATCAGGACCCAGGGGAACCCAGCCCTCTACCTGGTACCTACTACCATCAGAACCCAGGGGAACCCAGCCCTCTACCTGGTACCTACTACCATCAGGACCCAGGGGAACCCAGCTCTCTACCTGGTACCTACTACCATCAGGACCCAGGGAACCCAGCCCTCTAACTGGTACCTACTACCATCAGAACCCAGGGGAACCCAGCCCTCTACCTGGTACCTACTACCATCAGGACCCAGGGGAACCCAGCCCTCTACCTGGTACCTACTACCATCAGGACCCAGGGGAACCCAGCCCTCTACCTGGTACCTACTACCATCAGGACCCAGGGGAACCCAGCCCTCTACCTGGTACCTACTACCATCAGAACCCAGGGGAACCCAGCCCCCTACCTGGTACCAACTACCATCAGGACCCAGGGGAACCCAGCCCTCTACCTGGTACCTACTACCATCAGAACCCAGGGGAACCCAGCCCTCTACCTGGTACCTACTACCATCAGGACCCAGGGAACCCAGCTCTCTACCTGGTACCTACTACCATCAGGACCCAGGGGAACCCAGCCCTCTACCTGGTACCTACTACCATCAGGACCCAGGGGAACCCAGCCCTCTACCTGGTACCTACTACCATCAGGACCCAGGGGAACCCAGCCCTCTACCTGGTACCTACTACCATCAGGACCCAGGGGAACCCAGCCCTCTACCTGGTACCTACTACCATCAGAACCCAGGGGAACCCAGCCCCCTACCTGGTACCAACTACCATCAGGACCCAGGGGAACCAGGCCCTCTACCTGGTACCTACTACCATCAGAACCCAGGGGAACCCAGCCCTCTACCTGGTACCTACTACCATCAGGACCCAGGGAACCCAGCCCCTACCTGGTACCTACTACCATCAGAACCCAGGGGAACCCAGCCCTCTACCTGGTACCTACTACCATACCATCAGGACCCAGGGGAACCCAGCCCTCTACCTGGTACCTACTACCATCAGAACCCAGGGAACCCAGCCCTCTACCTGGTACCTACTACCATCAGGACCCAGGGGAACCCAGCTCTCTACCTGGTACCTACTACCATCAGGACCCAGGGAACCCAGCCCTCTAACTGGTACCTACTACCATCAGAACCCAGGGGAACCCAGCCCTCTACCTGGTACCTACTACCATCAGGACCCAGGGGAACCCAGCCCTCTACCTGGTACCTACTACCATCAGGACCCAGGGGAACCCAGCCCTCTACCTGGTACCTACTACCATCAGAACCCAGGGGAACCCAGCCCCTACCTGGTACCAACTACCATCAGGACCCAGGGGAACCCAGCCCTCTACCTGGTACCTACTACCATCAGAACCCAGGGGAACCCAGCCCTCTACCTGGTACCTACTACCATCAGGACCCAGGGGAACCCAGCTCTCTACCTGGTACCTACTACCATCAGGACCCAGGGGAACCCAGCCCTCTACCTGGTACCTACTACCATCAGGACCCAGGGGAACCCAGCCCTCTACCTGGTACCTACTACCATCAGGACCCAGGGGAACCCAGCCCTCTACCTGGTACCTACTACCATCAGGACCCAGGGGAACCCAGCCCTCTACCTGGTACCCACTACCATACCATCAGGACCCAGGGGAACCCAGCCCTCTACCTGGTACCCACTACCATATCATCAGGACCCAGGGGAACCCAGCCCTCTACCTGGTACCTACTACCATCAGGACCCAGGGGAACCCAGCCCTCTACCTGGTACCTACTACCATCAGGACCCAGGGGAACCCAGCCCTCTACCTGGTACCTACTACCATCAGGACCCAGGGGAACCCAGCCCTCTACCTGGTACCTACTACCATCAGGACCCAGGGAACCCAGCTCTCTACCTGGTACCTACTACCATCAGGACCCAGGGGAACCCAGCCCTCTACCTGGTACCCACTACCATCAGGACCCAGGGGAACCCAGCCCTCTACCTGGTACCTACTACCATCAGGACCCAGGGGAACCCAGCCCTCTACCTGGTACCCACTACCATCAGGACCCAGGGGAACCCAGCCCTCTACCTGGTACCTACTACCATCAGGACCCAGGGGAACCCAGCCCTCTACCTGGTACCTACTACCATCAGGACCCAGGGGAACCCAGCCCTCTACCTGGTACCTACTACCATCAGGACCCAGGGGAACCCAGCCCTCTACCTGGTACCTACTACCATCAGGACCCAGGGGAACCCAGCCCTCTACCTGGTACCTACTACCATCAGGACCCAGGGGAACCCAGCCCTCTACCTGGTACCTACTACCATCAGGACCCAGGGGAACCCAGCCCTCTACCTGGTACCCACTACCATCAGGACCCAGGGAACCCAGCCCTCTACCTGGTACCTACTACCATCAGGACCCAGGGGAACCCAGCCCTCTACCTGGTACCTACTACCATCAGGACCCAGGGGAATCCAGCCCTCTACCTGGTACCTACTACCATACCATCAGGACCCAGGGGAACCCAGCCCTCTACCTGGTACCTACTACCATCAGGACCCAGGGGAACCCAGCCCTCTACCTGGTACCTACTACCATACCATCAGGACCCAGGGGAACCCAGCCCTCTACCTGGTACCTACTACCATCAGAACCCAGGGGAACCCAGCCCTCTACCTGGTACCCACTACCATCAGGACCCAGGGGAACCCAGCCCTCTACCTGGTACCCACTACCATCAGGACCCAGGGGAACCCAGCCCTCTACCTGGTACCTACTACCATCAGGACCCAGGGGAACCCAGCCCTCTACCTGGTACCTACTACCATCAGGACCCAGGGGAACCCAGCCCTCTACCTGGTACCTACTACCATCAGGACCCAGGGAACCCAGCCCTCTACCTGGTACCCACTACCATCAGGACCCAGGGGAACCCAGCCCTCTACCTGGTACCTACTACCATCAGGACCCAGGGGAACCCAGCCCTCTACCTGGTACCTAAAACCATCAGGACCCAGGGGAACCCAGCCCTCTACCTGGTACCTAAAACCATCAGGACCCAGGGGAACCCAGCCCTCTACCTGGTACCTACTACCATCAGGACCCAGGGGAACCCAGCCCTCTACCTGGTACCTAAAACCATCAGGACCCAGGGGAACCCAGCCCTCTACCTGGTACCCCTACCATACCATCAGGACCCAGGGGAACCCAGCCCTCTACCTGGTACCTAAACTACCATCAGGACCCAGGGGAACCCAGCCCTCTACCTGGTACCTAAAACCATCAGGACCCAGGGGAACCCAGCCCTCTACCTGGTACCTAAAACCATACCATCAGGACCCAGGGGAACCCAGCCCTCTACCTGGTACCTACTACCATCAGGACCCAGGGGAACCCAGCCCTCTACCTGGTACCTAAAAAACCATCAGGACCCATCAGGACCCAGGGGACCTAAAACCATCAGGACCCAGAACCCAGCCCTCTACCTGGTACCTAAAACCCAGCCCTCTACCTGGTACCTAAAACCATACCCTTTTTAAAGATACTTAAATCTTCTGTCTTGCCCATTCACCCTCTGAATGGCAAACATTCACAATCCATGTCTCAATTGTTTCAAGGCTTCAAAATCTCCTCCCCTTCATCTACACTGATTGAAATGGATTTAACAGGTGACATCAATAAGGGATCATATCTTTCACCTGGATTCACCTGGTCAGTCTGTCATGGAAACAGCAGGTGTCCTTAATGTTTTGTATACTCAG
>NW_024609441.1:27500-65000 GCF_018296145.1 Oncorhynchus tshawytscha
TTCCCTGGTCATAATCTCCTTTGCTGAAACCTAATGTTCCCTGGTCATAATCTCCTGTTCAGCGGGAGCCTAATCTTCCCTGGTCATAATCTCCTGTTCAGCGGGAGCCTAATGTTCCCTGGTCATAATCTCCTGACAGAAAGAAGAATGTTCCCTGGTCATAATGCTCCTGTTCAGTGAGCCTAATGTTCCCTGGTCATCATCTCTGGACAGTTCATATCCAGAGCAAAATGTTCCCTGGTCATAATCTCCTGTTCAGCCTAATGTTCCCTGGTCATCATCTCTGGCTCCTGTTCAGCTGGGAGCCTAATGTTCCCTGGTCATAATCTCCTGTTCAGCGGGAGCCTAATGTTCCCTGGTCATAATCTCCTGTTCAGCGGGAGCCTAATGTTCCCTGGTCATTATCTCCTGTTCAGCGGGAGCCTAATGTTCCCTGGTCATAATCTCCTGTTCAGTGGGAGCCTAATGTTCCCTGGTCATCATCTCTGGGTCCTGTTCAGTGGGAGCCTAATGTTCCCTGGTCATAATCTCCTGTTCAGCGGGAGCCTAATGTTCCCTGGTCATAATCTCCTGTTCAGCGGGAGCCTAATGTTCCCTGGTCATAATCTCCTGTTCAGCGGGAGCCTAATGTTCCCTGGTCATAATCTCCTGTTCAGCGGGAGCCTAATGTTCCCTGGTCATAATCTCCTGTTCAGCGGGAGCCTAATGTTCCCTGGTCATAATCTCCTGTTCAGCGGGAGCCTAATGTTCCCTGGTCATAATCTCCTGTTCAGCGGGAGCCTAATGTTCCCTGGTCATAATCTCCTGTTCAGTGGGAGCCTAATGTTCCCTGGTCATAATCTCCTGTTCAGTGGGAGCCTAATGTTCCCTGGTCATCATCTCTGGGTCCTGTTCACTGGGAGCCTAATGTTCCCTGGTCATCATCTCTGGCTCCTGTTCAGCGGGGATGTTCCCTGGTCATAATCTCCTGTTCTCCCTGGTCAGCATATGTTCTGGTCATTATCCTGTTCAGCGGGAGCCTAATGTTCCCTGGTCATAATCTCCTGTTCAGTGGGAGCCTAATGTTCCCTGGTCATCATCTCTGGGTCCTGTTCAGTGGGAGCCTAATGTTCCCTGGTCATAATCTCCTGTTCAGTGGGAGCCTAATGTTCCCTGGTCATTATCTCTGGCTCCTGTTCACTGGGAGCCTAATGTTCCCTGATCATTATCTCCTGTTCAGCGGGAGCCTAATGTTCCCTGGTCATCATCTCTGGGTCCTGTTCAGTGGGAGCCTAATGTTCCCTGGTCATAATCTCCTGTTCACTGGGAGCCTAATGTTCCCTGGTCATAATGACTGAAACAGGGGGAGGGACTTCCTGGATTTGTCTCAATAAGAAGCAGCCATTTTATGTTTTCCCACTGCGAATCATTTACAAAATGTTTTCCATTGTCTAACCTGATAAACACCACCCTGGTAGGAATCCTTCCTGAGCTGTTGATACCTACCCACAATACCTTTGACGGGATTGACAGCGCTCAGCATGGCTTTAAAGACATCCACCATAGCCTTGTCTCTCAGGATGGTCTTCTGAAACACCGACAGGAAGTTCTAATGGAACAAAAACAAACCCGGTCGTGTTACGGAACCTTGAAGGGGAAGCAACTAACGAACTGCACCACTTGAATGTTTCTAAATTAAAAATCAAATCAAATTTATTTATCTAGCCCTTCGTACATCAGCTGATATCTCAAAGTGCTGTACAGAAACCCAGCCTAAAACCCCAAACAGCAAGCAATGCAGGTGTAGAAGCACGGTGGCTAGGAAAAACTCCCTAGAAAGGCCAGAACCTAGGAGGAAACCTAGAGAGGAACCAGGCTAAAACAGGTGAGCAGAGTGACACTGCAACATGTGCTTGTTGAATGATGAGGACCGGCGGCGTCTCGAACAGAAAAGTGAAGCTACGAACGACAGTATCTGAATTAAAATATAACAGCACACTGATATTGACCTCAATATCGTGATTGTTTGAAGTCAAAATGGGACAACCTGGTTAAATGAAAAAGGTTAACCTGGTTAAATTAAGGTTAAATAGTTGTTAGGACTGCGGTAGTACATTCCATAGCATCCTAACAGAGTAGTGTTGATAGGCTGGGTTTCACAACATAATGTCACGTGACCTGCAGTTCCTTGACCATCATGAAGCAGAGCAGCCTGTCCAGGCCGTTGAGGCCGAAGGTCCCCAGGGTGTCCTGTATCTCAGAGAACAGACGGTTGTTGGTCACCTCCTGGTGGGTCTTCAGGTCGTACCAGGTGTTCAACTGGTCCATGTAACACGTCGCCCTGGGAAACACAGGTAACAGGTGAAGGCTTTGCATGAAGACATATTAAAAGCACTGAGAAGAGAGTATACCCCCCCAAAAACAGACTTCCTCTACCATGTTACCGCCATGTTAACGAACACCAACACTACCTTCCATAATTAAATCTTCAAATAGCCACCCTTTGTCTTGATGACTGTTGGAAAAGCATTCCAGGTGAAACTGGTTGAGAGAATGCCAAGAGTGTTCAAAGCTGTCATCAAGGCG
The DNA here is from genome assembly GCF_018296145.1 of Oncorhynchus tshawytscha. Taxonomy (NCBI): domain Eukaryota; kingdom Metazoa; phylum Chordata; class Actinopteri; order Salmoniformes; family Salmonidae; genus Oncorhynchus; species Oncorhynchus tshawytscha. The sequence continues at coordinate 30,066 of NW_024609441.1, forward strand.
AAAGGTGGCTAGTACATTTTTTTTTGGTTACTACATGATTCCATATGTGTTATTTCATAGTGTTGATGTCTTCACTATTATTCTACAATGTAGAAAACAGAAATACCCTTGAATGAGTAGGTAGTGTAGCTACAAGCTAACAGACTGATGCCACCAAGGTGACATGGAGAGAGAGAGAGATACCTACTTGGGGTCTGTGATGCGGAGGATCTCTCTACAGAGTCGTCCGATGAAGGTGGCCGACTCATCGACCGCGGGGAACTTGGGTATGGGGATATGGGTCGACTGGTAGACACTCTGCCAATCCTGGATCTAAGAAACACAAAGAGGTGAACATCAGCCGTTTAAATAGTACGTATATTATTGAAACCAAGGCTCTCCCAACCCTGTCTCTAGAGAGCTACTCTCCTGTAGGTTTTCAATCCAACCCCCAGATGTAACTAACCTGATTCAGCCCCTCTACTGTATGTAGCCCCTCTACTGTATATAGCCCCTCTACTGTACATAGCCCCTCTACTGTACATAGCCCCTCTACTGTACATAGCCCCTCTACTGTACATAGCCCCTCTACTGTACATAGCCCCTCTACTGTACATAGCCCCTCTACTGTACATAGCCCCTCTACTGTATATTTTTTGCACTATTGGTTAGAGCCTGTAAGTAAGCATTTCACTGTGAGGTCTACTACACCTGTTGTATTCAGCATTTCACTGTGAGGTCTACTACACCTGTTGTATTCAGCATTTCACTGTGAGGTCTACTACACCTGTTGTATTCATCATTTCACTGTGAGGTCTACTACACCTGTTGTATTCAGCGTTTCACTGTAAGGTCTACTACACCTGTTGTATTCAGCATTTCACTGTGAGGTCTACTACACCTGTTGTATTCAGCATTTCACTGTAAGGTCTACTACACCTGTTGTATTCAGCGCACGTGACAAATAAACTTTGACATGATTTAATTATTAGAGACGGGATCTTGGAGGCGAGGAACGTAATGCTTCCTCCTCTTCTTTCTGATGTTTTAATGTTTTAAAAAAGGATACAAGGAATCAACCAGAACCACTGAGAAAGAGGTCATGTGACCATATAAAAGGTCAAACCTTGGTGCGTAGGAAGCTGTTACACTCCTGCTCCACGTTGTAGTTGATGATACGAGAGACCTCCTCCTGCCAGATCTTCAGGCCGTAGATGGAGACGTAATCCTGGATGTACTCAAAGGACCGGTAGAATCCGTCCATGGTGGCTGCCATCTCCTTCAGCTTCGGCATCAACTCACTGGTCTTTACCAGGTGATGAGAAATGACATTTACCAGGATTTAATATTCTGTAACACTCCTTCAGCATCAACTCACTGGTCTGTACCAGGTGATGAGAAATTACATTTACCAGGATTTAATATTCTGTAACACTTCATTTAAAATAATATATATATATTTTTTACATTTTCAAGTTAGCAGACAACTTTGGTTTTGTATTCTGTCATGAATAAAACCTGAACAAACTGATACTTCAGACAGTGAAAGTTTTTGAAAGTGACGGTTAACCTTGAATGAATGGTACTGTGGGTTTCATTTTAAATGTAACCTTTATTTAACTAGGCAAGTCAGTTAAGAAAGAATTCATATTTTCAATGAATAGTCTACCCCGGCCAAACCCCGGACGACGCTGGGCCAATTGTGCGCCACCTTTACGGGACTCCCAATCCCGGCCGGATATGATACAGCCTGGAATCGAACCAGGGACTGTAGTGACGCCTCTTGCACTGAGGTGCAGTGCCTTTGACCGCTGCGCCACTCGGGAGCCCCTCAGAACGGTTGATATTGTATTATGGTCAGATATCTCACCTTAGCCTTGGGGTTAAAGATAAGTCCTTTGTGTAGAGCGTAGGCTACTATCTCCCCTTAGCCTTGGGGTTAAAGATAAGTCCTTTGTGTAGAGCGTAGGCTACTATCTCACCTTAGCCTTGGGCTTAAAGATAAGTCCTTTGTGTAGAGCGTAGGCTACTATCTCCCCTTAGCCTTGGGGTTAAAGATAAGTCCTTTGTGTAGAGCGTAGGCTACTATCTCCCCTTAGCCTTGGGGTTAAAGATAAGTCCTTTGTGTAGCCTTGGCGTAAAGGTCCTTTGTTTACTATCTCACCTTAGCCTTGGGGTTAAAGATAAGTCCTTTGTGAGAGCGTAGGCTACTATCTCCACCTTAGCCTTGGGGTTAAAGATAAGTCCTTTGTGAGAGCGTAGGCTACTATCTCACCTTAGCCTTGGGCTTAAAGATAAGTCCTTTGTGTAGAGCGTAGGCTACTATCTCACCTTAGCCTTGGGGTTAAAGATAAGTCCTTTGTGTAGAAGGCTACTATCTCCCCTAGCCTTGGGGTTAAAGATAAGTCCTTTGTGTAGAGCGTAGGCTACTATCTCCCCTTAGCCTTGGGGTTAAAGATAAGTCCTTTGTGTAGAGCCTTGGGGTTAAAGATAAGCTTTGTGGAGAGCGTAGGCTACTATCTCACCTTAGCCTTGGGGTTAAAGATAAGTCCTTTGTGTTAAAGATAAGCGTAGGCTACTATCTCACCTTAGCCTTGGGGTTAAAGATAAGTCCTTTGTGTAGAGCGTAGGCTACTATCTCACCTTAGCCTTGGGCTTAAAGATAAGTCCTTTGTGTAGAGCGTAGGCTACTATCTCACCTTAGCCTTGGGGTTAAAGATAAGTCCTTTGTGTAGAGCGTAGGCTACTATCTCACCTTAGCCTTGGGGTTAAAGATAAGTCCTTTGTGTAGAGCGTAGGCTACTATCTCACCTTAGCCTTGGGGTTAAAGATAAGTCCTTTGTGTAGAGCGTAGGCTACTATCTCACCTTAGCCTTGGGGTTAAAGATAAGTCCTTTGTGTAGAGCGTAGGCTACTATCTCACCTTAGCCTTGGGGTTAAAGATAAGTCCTTTGTGTAGAGCCTTGGGCTTAAAGGCTACTCTTCTCACCTTAGCCTTGGGGTTAAAGATAAGTCCTTTGTGTAGAGCGTAGGCTACTCTTCTCACCAACTCCTTCCTGATACCATCTTCCAGGAGCTGCTTGGGATCCACCTGAAGAGACGCCATTAAAATAAGGTAAGACTTCTGCATTTAGACACATTTTCTCAATTATAAAGATATATTTTTATTTTATTTCATCTTTATTTAACTAGGAAAGTCAGTTAAGAACAAATTCTTATTTACAATGACGGCCTACCGGGAACAGTGGGTAAACTGCCTTGTTCAGGGGCAGAATGACAGATTTTTTACTTGGTTAGCTCAGGGATTTGATCTACCAACCTTTTGATTACTGGCCCAACGCTCTAACTACTAGGCTACCTGCTGTCATGACGTTGGCCTGGGGGTAGGTTTATGACAGTCATAAATACCTCTTTCCCCCTTTTTCCTCTCTCTACCCTACTGATGTTACATTTGCAAAACCCTTGGTTAACATAGAGATTCTGGGAACATCAGAATGTGGGGGGGGAATGAACTATATTCTGGTAATCCGACCAATTGAACATATGCGGTGGTACTTAATGAATATGATGTCAGTTCGGTTGTCATCGGAGACATTCTCATCAATGATAAGATGACAAACTCTACAGTGGAAAGTCTACACATCAGAGTTATCGGATTCACATGGAATTGTTGTTCAATTTAAATGTTTGAATATGAAAATATTCGTGAGGGGATGAAATGTGATTTTAGCTTCTAAAATGTGAGATTTGGGTTTTCATAAGGTTAGGGCTCTGCTCAATCAGTGGCCCGCCCCTGTGAAGGGACATGGGCTATAAATCTTTTCAAACACGCCCTCCTCTCCCTTCCTATATAAAGCCTTGACGACAATATAACCTCCTGTTCCGAGGATGTGAGGACGATGGTCCGATGTCAGAATGGTTCAGATGATCCCAGAACGAAGCCAACATCAGCGTGAGCTTTGGTTGCGAATGGTATGAACTTTGAACTCTTATTCACTACAGAAGTGATACCTCCTAGCCGTTGAGTTAGCAACAGCAGCTGCAAACGAAGGTTAGGAAGGAACAGACAGAGTACCCAGTCTATTACACAACGACGTTACTACAAAGTATTCAATTAACCACCAGAGACATTCTTCAAAGGACAAAGGACTCGGTTTGGCAACACAGCCTTCCATCTACCACCAACCTACCAAAGCGCAGCTCAGAGTAAATATTTATTGCATTTTCCTTTTCCAAATGGGCGGTAATTTAGAATGCATAAGATACTGTATTTACGATAGCACAGCTTCGCCCTTTGTTCCTCAGTCTTCCCGCTCTTTCACTCAAACCCAGCCCCTTTTCTTTTGTGTAACCAGCTGTCATATCTGTTCCGTCCGCTAGGGACGTTTTCCTTTATGACGTAATTCGTCATCATGTTATGATTTAATTATGTGGATGTGTAATTCTGTGTGATTAGTTAGGTATTTAGTAAATAAATAATTAAACCCAATTTTGTATTGCTGATTCAACTTGTTAGCCAGGGTTAGTGAAGATAACCAAGAATTTACAATTTTCAGATGAGACTGAATTATAAGGTGACGATTAATATTGACTGCTATTGATGTAAAATATTACAAGGTCTTTAAGAGTTTATTCGGAAGATAACAGCTCTATAAATATTATTTTGTGGTGCCCCGACTCTCTAGTTAATTACATTTACATGATTAGCTCAATCAAGTAATATTAATTACGGAGAAATTATTTTATAGAATAGCATGTGATATCACTTAATCTGGCATAGCCAAAGACACGACACTGCCGTCAATATATCTAAAAACAACAGTTGCACAAACCCGTTTTAGTTTAAAAACTGACCTTGATGATTCCAACCAGCGTCGTCTTCATCATCAGAATCCCTTCAGTGAAGATGGAGATGGCGTGGGTGAGTTTGGCAACCTGTGAGAACATCAGGAACAAAATAACAAGTCCAGGATGTTCAGAAAACCCACTACCTCTCACAGAACGCTGCCTCTCACAGAACGCTGCCGCTCACAGAACGCTGCCGCTCACAGAACGCTGCCGCCACAGAACGCTGCCGCTCACAGAACGCTGCCGCTCACAGAACGCTGCCGCTCACAGAACGCTGCCTCTCACAGAACGCTGCCGCTCACAGAACGCTGCCGCTCACAGAACGCTGCCTCTCACAGAACGCTGCCTCTCACAGAACGCTGCCTCTCACAGAACGCTGCCTCTCACAGAACGCTGCCTCTCACAGAACGCTGCCTCTCACAGAACGCTGCCTCTCACAGAACGCTGCCTCTCACAGAACGCTGTTCCTTTGAGCCAGAGGGGAACGGTTGGGGAGACTGAGTGAGCATCTGCTCCCTCTGCTCAGTTAGGGGCCAGGAACCTAGTCAGGGAAACTCTGGCTCCTAGTTATAGACACTACTATAGGCCCTAGTTATAGTCACTACTATCGGTCCGAGTTATAGTCACTACTATCGGTCCTAGTTATAGTCACTACTATCGGTCCTAGTTATAGTCACTACTATCGGTCCTAGTTATAGTCACTACTATAGGGCCTAGTTATAGTCACTACTATAGGGCCTAGTTATAGTCACTACTATAGGGCCTATATATAGTATAGGTCCTAGTTATAGTATAGGTCCTAGTTATAGTATAGGTCCTAGCTATAGTCACTACTATAGGTCCTAGTTATAGTATAGGTCCTAGTTATAGTCACTACTATAGGTCCCAGTTATAGTCACTACTATAGGTCCTAGTTATAGTCACTACTATAGGGCCTAGATATAGTATAGGTCCTAGTTATAGTCACTACTATAGGTCCTAGTTATAGTATAGGTCCTAGTTATAGTCACTACTATAGGTCCTAGTTATAGTCACTACTATAGGTCCTAGTTATAGTCACTACTATAGGTCCTAGTTATAGTATAGGTCCTAGTTATAGTCACTACTATAGGTCCTAGTTATAGTCACTACTATAGGTCCTAGTTATAGTCACTACTATAGGTCCTAGTTATAGTATAGGTCCTAGTTATAGTCACTACTATAGGGCCTAGTTATAGTCACTACTATAGGTCCTAGTTATAGTATAGGTCCTAGTTATAGTCACTACTATAGGTCCTAGTTATAGTCACTACTATCGGTCCTAGTTATAGTCACTACTATAGGGCCTAGATATAGTATAGGTCCTAGTTATAGTCACTACTATAGGTCCTAGTTATAGTCACTACTATCGGTCCTAGTTATAGTCACTACTATCGGTCCTAGTTATAGTCACTACTATCGGTCCTAGTTATAGTCACTACTATAGGGCCTAGATATAGTATAGGTCCTAGTTATAGTCACTACTATAGGTCCTAACAGTCATGTGTGCATACATGTTTCTATTGGGAGGCCCCAGCGGGAATCGAACCCACAACCGTCGTCATCGCAAGCGCCATGCTCATCCGACTGATTCACACAGAGACCATAAGCCGACTCTAAAACGACCTCTGACCTCGTAGCGAGCCCCCAGCTGGGCGTAGTCCTTCAGCTTGTCCTTGTCCAGTCTGGTGGGAACCTCCATGATGGCATGAATCTGCAGCTTGATGATCTTAGCCAGGGAGGTGAACATGCTCTCAGGGATGATCTGTAACACCTAGTGGAGAGTAGAGGAGACAACATGCTCTCAGGGATGATCTGTAGCACCTAGTGGAGACTCAGGGATGATCTGTAACACCTAGTGGAGAGTAGAGGAGACAACATGCTCTCAGGGATGATGATCTGTAACACCTAGTGGAGAGTAGAGGAGACAACATGCTCTCAGGGATGATCTGTAGCACCTAGTGGAGACTCAGGGATGATCTGTAGCACCTAGTGGAGAGTAGAGGAGACAACATGCTCTCAGGGATGATCTGTAACACCTAGTGGAGTAGAGGAGACAACATGCTCTCAGGGATGATGATCTGTAACACCTAGAGGAGAGTAGAGGAGACAACATGCTCTCAGGGATGATCTGTAACACCTAGTGGAGAGTAGAGGAAACAACGTGCTCTCAGGGATGATGATCTGTAACACCTAGAGGAGAGTAGAGGAGACAACATGCTCTCAGGGATGATCTGTAACACCTAGTGGAGAGTAGAGGAAACAATGTGCTCTCAGGGATGATGATCTGTAGAGGGTTGGGTTAGGGAGTAAGGGGTCAGAGCAGGGACTGGGGGTAGGGACTGGGGGTAGAGAGTAGAGACTAGGGGGCTGAGGGTAGAGAGTAGAGACTAGGGGACTGGGGGTAGAGACTATATATATATTCACTTTGTATGTTGTCTACCTCACTTGCTTTGGCAATGTTAACACGTTTCCCATGCCAATAAAGCCCTTGAATTGAATTGAATTGACTAGAGACTAGGGGGCTGGGGATAGAGAGTAGAGACTAGGGGGCTGGGGGTAGAGACTAGGGGCTGGGGGTAGAGACTAGAGACTAGGGGGCTGGGGGTAGAGAGTAGAGACTAGGGGGCTGGGGGTAGAGAGTAGAGACTAGGGGGCTGGGGGTAGAGACTAGGGGGCTGGGGGTAGAGAGTAGAGACTAGGGGGCTGGGGGTAGAGAGTAGAGACTAGGGGGCTGGGGGTAGAGAGTAGAGACTAGGTGCTCTGGGACCATACCTTTCTGACGTAGGTCACCAGTTCCCCGGAGTAGAACTGAGAAACACTGAGCAGATCTGGACTGTTAGCCTGGTTGATACGCAGCAGAGGCAGGTCCAACGCAGACGCCAACTGGAAACATAGATCAATAACGACACGCGTTACAGACCGCATGTTTTCAAACAGGAAATACAATTTTTCCTTGTTTAGAGGATGAACCTGTGTACTCTACGAAATGTACTGTTTGTCTGAGTAGTGAATGGCTGACCTTTAGGAAGGTTGCTCGTAGTTTGGTCACCATGGATGGGTTCACTCTGATACTCTCCTGCATGATGGACGTGAAGCTGGGAAAACAACCAAAGAAAAAAACATTCAAAATGGCAAATTTATATATTTCTTATTTGACCAGGTTAGTCTCCCTGGGTTCTTATTTGACCAGGTTAGTCTCCCTGGGTTCTTATTTGACCAGGTTAGTCTCCCTGGGTTCTTATTTGACCAGGTTAGTCTCCCTGGGTTCTTATTTGACCAGGTTAGTCTCCTGGGTTCTTATTTGACCAGGTTAGTCTCCCTGGGTTCTTATTTGACCAGGTTAGTCTCCCTGGGTTCTTATTTGACCAGGTTAGTCTCCCTGGGTTCTTATTTGACCAGGTTAGTCTCCCTGGGTTCTTATTTGACCAGGTTAGTCTCCCTGGGTTCTTATTTGACCAGGTTAGTCTCCTGGGTTCTTATTTGACCAGGTTAGTCTCACTGAGATCATATTTGCAAGAGAGACCTGACTATGTTATCATGAAACTGGTAATTTGTAGTTGGTCAGTGTGTACCTGTCTATGATCTGCCATGCGTAGGACAGGTCTCCTACTATCTGCATGGAGATCAGGACCATTCATAACCCATTCATAACCCATACATAACCCCTACCTGTCTATGATCTGCCATGCGTAAGACAGGTCTCCTACTATCTGCATGGAGATCAGGACCATTCATAACCCATTCATAACCCATACATAACCCATACATAACCCCTACCTGTCTATGATCTGCCATGCGTAAGACAGGTCTCCTACTATCTGCATGGTGATCAGAACCTCCTCCTTGATGTTGATAGTCCTGATCATCTGGTGAAGGAACTTCCTGGTGTCAGCCAGGAACTGACACACCTGCAGGTTGGACTCCAACTGGTGGAACTCTTGAACCTGAGCACAGGTGAGGACAGGAAGTCAGGGTTTATTGGTAAGGACAGGAAGTCAGGGTTTATAGGTAAGGAGAGGACAGGAAGTCAGGGTTTATAGGTAAGGAGAGGACAGGAAGTCAGGGTTTATAGGTAAGGAGAGGACAGTAAGTCAGGGTTTATAGGTAAGGAGAGGACAGTAAGTCAGGGTTTATAGGTAAGGAGAGGACAGTAAGTCAGGGTTTATAGGTAAGGAGAGGACAGTAAGTCAGGGTTTATAGGTAAGGAGAGGACAGTAAGTCAGGGTTTATAGGTAAGAGAGGACAGGAAATCAGGGTTCATAGGTAAGGAGAGGACAGGAAGTCAGGCTATATAGGTAAGGAGAGGACAGGAAATCAGGGTTAATTGGTAAGGAGAGGACAGGAAGTCAGGGTTTATAGTCTCCTGTTTCCACACTTCTTATCCACTCGGCTGGTAGAATGAACATGAGAAAAGTTTAGCTTTTCACTGAAAAGTTACAACATATTTTTGGACAAAGCAGCATCATTGTATATCAAATCGAAGGGATACAAATGTCTAAGAGTGTTACCATGTAACGGTCACTAAGAGTGTTACCATGTAATATAATGATCATGTAATGGTCACTAAGAGTGTTACCGTGTAACGGTCACTAAGGGTGTTACCGTGTAACGGTCACTAAGGGCGTTACCATGTAACGGTCACTAAGAGTGTTACCATGTAATGTAATATAATGACCATGAAACGGTCACTAAAAGCATTACCATGTAATCACTGTGTAACATAATGATTATGTAACGGTCACTAAGGGTGTTACCGTATAACGGTCACTAAAAGCGTTACCATGTAATATAATGATCATGTAACAGCCACTAAGAGTGTTACCATGTAATATAATGATCATGTAACAGTCACTAAGAGTGTTACCATGCAACGGTCACTAAGTGTGTTACCATGTAATATAATGATCATGTAACGGTCACTAAGAGTGTTACCATGTAACGGTCACTAAGAGTGTTACCATGTAACGGTCACTAAGAGTGTTACCATGTAACGGTCACTAAGTGTGTTACCATGTAACGGTCACTAAGAGTGTTACCATGTAACGGTCACTAAGAGTGTTACCATGTAACGGTCACTAAGAGTGTTACCATGTAACGGTCACTAAGAGTGTTACCATGTAATATAGTGATCATGTAACGGTAACTAAGAGTGTTACCATGTAACGGTCACTAAGAGTGTAACCCAGAGATAAAATAACTGTACTCTTGTTCACGTTCTAGTCGTTGTTGTTTGCGGTGCATTTCCCAGCCTCACCTCTACGAGGGCCTGTATCAGCTGAACGGTCTTCCTGCCTGCAGCGGTGGAGTCCTCGTAGTTCAGAGACTCGATCTGCTTCGAGATCTCCCTGAACCATGCCTGCAGGTTCTCTGTCCAACACAACAACAACCACGTCAACAACACACATTAACATCTAACGCGTTTAGAATGAAAGTATGGCATAGTGAGATCAGCTTTCACTATTGCAACAGGAATAGGTACGGTACAGTGAGCCATCAACAGGAATAAGTACGGTACAGTGAGCCATCAACAGGAATAAGCACGGTACAGTGAGCCCGCAACAGGAATAAGCACGGTACAGTGAGCCCGCAACAGGAATAAGTACGGAAAAGTGAGCCATCAACAGGAATAGGTACGGTACAGTGAGCCATCGACAGGAATAAGTACGGTACAGTGAGCCATCGACAGGAATAAGTACGGTACAGTGAGCCATCGACAGGAATAAGTACGGTACAGTGAGCCATCGACAGGAATAGGTACGGTACAGTGAGCCATCGACAGGAATAGGTACGGTACAGTGAGCCATCGACAGGAATAAGTACGGTACAGTGAGCCATCGACAGGAATAAGTACGGTACAGAGAGCCATCGACAGGAATAGGTACGGGAATAGGTACGGTACAGTGAGCCGTCGACAGGAATAAGTACGGTACAGTGAGCCATCGACAGGAAAAAGTACGGTACAGTGAGCCATCGACAGGAATAAGCATGGGACAGTGAGCCCGCAACAGGAATAAGTATGGGACAGTGAGCCCGCAACAGGAATAAGTATGGAAAAGTGAGCCCGCAACAGGAATAAGCACAGTACAGTGAGCCATCAACAGGAATAAGTATGGTACAGTGAGCCTGCAACAGGAATAAGTATGGTACAGTGAGCCATCAACAGGAATAAGTATGGTACAGTGAGCCTGCAACAGGAATAAGTACGGTACAGTGAGCCATCAACAGGAATAAGTACGATACAGTGAGCCATCAACAGGAATAAGTACGGTACAGTGAGCCTGCTACAGGAATAAGTATGGTACAGTGAGCCTGCAACAGGAATAAGTATGGTACAGTGAGCCATCAACAGGAATAAGTATGGTACAGTGAGCCTGCAACAGGAATAAGTATGGTACAGTGAGCCATCAACGGGAATAAGTACGGTACAGTGAGCCAGCAACAGGAATAAGTACGGTACAGTGAGCCTGCAACAGGAATAAGTATGGTACAGTGAGCCATCAACAGGAATAAGTATGGTACAGTGAGCCTGCAACAGGAATAAGTATGGTACAGTGAGCCTGCAACAGGAATAAGTACGGAAAAGTGAGCCATCAACAGGAATAGGTACGGTACAGTGAGCCATCGACAGGAATAAGTACGGTACAGTGAGCCTGCAACAGGAATAAGTACGGTACAGTGAGCCTGCAACAGGAATAAGTATGGTACAGTGAGCCATCAACAGGAATAAGTATGGTACAGTGAGCCTGCAACAGGAATAAGCACGGTACAGTGAGCCAGCAACAGGAATAAGTACGGAAAAGTGAGCCATCAACAGGAATAGGTACGGTACAGTGAGCCATCGACAGGAATAAGTACGGTACAGTGAGCCATCGACAGGAATAAGTACGGTACAGTGAGCCATCGACAGGAATAAGTACGGTACAGTGAGCCATCGACAGGAATAGGTACGGTACAGTGAGCCATCGACAGGAATAGGTACGGTACAGTGAGCCATCGACAGGAATAAGTACGGTACAGTGAGCCATCGACAGGAATAAGTATGGTACAGAGAGCCATCGACAGGAATAGGTACGGGAATAGGTACGGTACAGTGAGCCGTCGACAGGAATAAGTACGGTACAGTGAGCCATCGACAGGAAAAAGTACGGTACAGTGAGCCATCGACAGGAATAAGCATGGGACAGTGAGCCCGCAACAGGAATAAGTATGGGACAGTGAGCCCGCAACAGGAATAAGTATGGAAAAGTGAGCCCGCAACAGGAATAAGCACAGTACAGTGAGCCTGCAACAGGAATAAGTATGGTACAGTGAGCCTGCAACAGGAATAAGTATGGTACAGTGAGCCATCAACAGGAATAAGTATGGTACAGTGAGCCTGCAACAGGAATAAGTATGGTACAGTGAGCCATCAACAGGAATAAGTACGATACAGTGAGCCATCAACAGGAATAAGTATGGTACAGTGAGCCTGCTACAGGAATAAGTATGGTACAGTGAGCCTGCAACAGGAATAAGTATGGTACAGTGAGCCATCAACAGGAATAAGTATGGTACAGTGAGCCTGCAACAGGAATAAGTATGGTACAGTGAGCCATCAACGGGAATAAGTACGGTACAGTGAGCCAGCAACAGGAATAAGTACGGTACAGTGAGCCTGCAACAGGAATAAGTATGGTACAGTGAGCCATCAACAGGAATAAGTATGGTACAGTGAGCCTGCAACAGGAATAAGTATGGTACAGTGAGCCTGCAACAGGAATAAGTATGGTACAGGAGCCTGCAACAGGAATAAGTATGGTACAGGAGCCTGCAACAGGAATAAGTACGGTACAGTGAGCCTGCAACAGGAATAAGTACGGTACAGTGAGCCTGCAACAGGAATAAGTACGGTACAGTGAGCCATCAACAGGAATAAGTATGGTACAGTGAGCCTGCAACAGGAATAAGTATGGTACAGTGAGCCATCAACAGGAATAGGTATGGGACAGTGAGCCTGCAACAGGAATAAGTATGGTACAGTGAGCCTGCAACAGGAATAAGTATGGTACAGTGAGCCATCAACGGGAATAAGTACGGTACAGTGAGCCAGCAACAGGAATAAGTATGGTACAGTGAGCCTGCAACAGGAATAAGTATGGTACAGTGAGCCTGCAACAGGAATAAGTATGGGAAGTGAGCCACAAGCTTTTAAGAGCATGTACACTGACTACACAAAACATTAGGAACACCTTCCTAATATTGAGTTGCACCCCTTTTCCCCTCAGAACAGCCTCAGTTTGCCGGGGCTGTGGACTCCACAAGGTGTCGAAGGCGTTCAAATGGGATGTTGGACCATGTTGACTCCAATGTTTCCCACAGATTGGGTGGTGGACCAGTCTTGATACACACGGGAAACTGTTGAGTGTGGAAAAACCCAGCAGCGTTGCAGTTCTTGACACAAACCGGGGCGCCTGTCACCTACTACCATACCCCTGTTCAAAGGCACTTAAATCTTCTGTCTTACCCATTCACCCTCTGCATGGTACACAATCCATGTCTCAATTGTCTCAAGGCTTAAACAAATAATTATTTAACCTGTCTCCTCCCCTTCATTTACACTGATTGAAGTGGATTTAACAAGTGACATCAATAAGGGATCATATCTTTCACCTGGTGAGTCGATGTCATGGAAAGAGCAGGTGTTCCTAATGCTTTGTCCAGTCAGTGTACAGTATACCTCACACATATCAACAGTTTCAGTGATTGACTCCAACCAGAAGTCACAATAAGAGTACGGAGTCCAGATTGTGAACTACCAGCTGTGGTAATTATGTGTGTTTTAATGTCGAACTACCAGCTGTGGTAATTATGTGTGTTTTAATGTCGAACTACCAGCTGTGGTAATTATGTGTGTTTTAATGTCGAACTACCAGCTGTGGTAATTATGTGTGTTTTAATGTCGAACTACCAGCTGTGGTAATTATGTGTGTTTTAATGTCGAACTACCAGCTGTGGTAATTATGTGTGTTTTAATGTCGAACTACCAGCTGTGGTAATCATGTGTGTTTTAATGTCGAACTACCAGTTGTGGTAATCATGTGTGTTTTAATGTCGAACTACCAGCTGTGGTAATTATGTGTGTTTTAATGTCGAACTACCAGCTGTGGTAATTATGTGTGTTTTAATGTCGAACTACCAGCTGTGGTAATTATGTGTGTTTTAATGTCGAACTACCAGCTGTGGTAATTATGTGTGTGTTTTAATGTCGAACTACCAGCTGTGGTAATTATGTGTGTTTTAATGTCGAACTACCAGCTGTGGTAATTATGTGTGTTTTAATGTCGAACTACCAGCTGTGGTAATTATGTGTGTTTTAATGTCGAACTACCAGCTGTGGTAATTATGTGTTTTAATGTCGAACTACCAGCTGTGGTAATTATGTGTTTTAATGTCGAACTACCAGCTGTGGTAATTATGTGTTTTAATGTCGAACTACCAGCTGTGGTAATTATGTGTTTTAATGTCGAACTACCAGCTGTGGTAATTATGTGTTTTAATGTCGAACTACCAGCTGTGGTAATTATGTGTTTTAATGTCGAACTACCAGCTGTGGTAATTATGTGTGTTTTAATGTCGAACTACCAGCTGTGGTAATTATGTGTGTTTTAATGTCGAACTACCAGCTGTGGTAATTATGTGTGTTTTAATGTCGAACTACCAGCTGTGGTAATTATGTGTGTTTTAATGTCGAACTACCAGCTGTGGTAAGTATGTGTGTTTTAATGTCGAACTACCAGCTGTGGTAATTATGTGTGTTTTAATGTCGAACTACCAGCTGTGGTAAGTATGTGTGTTTTAATGTCGAACTACCAGCTGTGGTAATTATGTGTGTTTTAATGTCGAACTACCAGCTGTGGTAATTATGTGTGTTTTAATGTCGAACTACCAGCTGTGGTAATTATGTGTGTTTTAATGTCGAACTACCAGCTGTGGTAATTATGTGTTTTAATGTCGAACTACCAGCTGTGGTAATTATGTGTTTTAATGTCGAACTACCAGCTGTGGTAATTATGTGTTTTAATGTCGAACTACCAGCTGTGGTAATTATGTGTTTTAATGTCGAACTACCAGCTGTGGTAATTATGTGTTTTAATGTCGAACTACCAGCTGTGGTAATTATGTGTTTTAATGTCGAACTACCAGCTGTGGTAATTATGTGTTTTAATGTCGAACTACCAGCTGTGGTAATTATGTGTTTTAATGTCGAACTACCAGCTGTGGTAATTATGTGTGTTTTAATGTCGAACTACCAGCTGTGGTAATTATGTGTTTTAATGTCGAACTACCAGCTGTGGTAATTATGTGTGTTTTAATGTCGAACTACCAGCTGTGGTAATTATGTGTTTTAATGTCGAACTACCAGCTGTGGTAATTATGTGTGTTTTAATGTCGAACTATCAGCTGTGGTAATTATGTGTTTTAATGTCGAACTACCAGCTGTGGTAATTATGTGTTTTAATGTCGAACTACCAGCTGTGGTAATTATGTGTTTTAATGTCGAACTACCAGCTGTGGTAATTATGTGTGTTTTAATGTCGAACTACCAGCTGTGGTAATTATGTGTGTTTTAATGTCGAACTACCAGCTGTGGTAATTATGTGTTTTAATGTCGAACTACCAGCTGTGGTAATTATGTGTTTTAATGTCGAACTACCAGCTGTGGTAATTATGTGTTTTAATGTCGAACTACCAGCTGTGGTAATTATGCGTGTTTCGATGTCGTAGCTAGTTCCGCTATCATCCATCTCACCATTCTTCTCCACTCTGGTTAGAGGCTTGACCCCAGAGAAGACCTCAGCCAGCTCGGTCATCCTCTCAGATCCCTCAGTTCGATAACTCTCCCATTTCAGCTGCTTCTCTGACAGCATCTTCTTGAACATCTGAGAGGGAAAATCAACAGGGGGGGACAGATGGTGAATTCACCATAAATATTCAGAGACCCGACACGTCAGGGGGGGACACAGATGGTGTATTCACCATAAATATTCAGAGACCCGACACGTCAGGGGGACACAGATGGTGTATTCACCATTTATATTCAGAGACCCGACACGTGTTTGTTTTTTAAAATTGTGTAATTACAACTTGACTTGGCATCAAATCACATATGATACTGTTCAGACTCACCTCTTTGAGGGTGAACTCAAACTGGGCGGTGTCTAGGAGTACCTGGAACAGGATCTTGGGGTTGTACTTGGAGTCGTTGATCACCTGGTCTTTGATCTGGCGCAGACGCTTGTTGTTGGGATCATAGGCTGAAAGAAAAAAGACAACACAGTTTAGGAATATAGTATCGCCTGGCGTGATATAGGAGCACCGCCTGGCGTGATATAGTATCACCTGGCGTGACACAGCGCCGCCTGGCGTGATATAGGAGCACCTGGCGTGATATAGTATCGCCTGGCATGACACAGCGCCGCCTGGCGTGATATAGGAGCACCGCCTGACGTGATATAGTATCGCCTGGCGTGACACAGCGCCGCCTGGCGTGATATAGGAGCACCTGGCGTGATATAGTATCACCTGGCGTGATATAGTATCGCCTGGCGTGATATAGGAGCGCCGCCTGGCGTGATATAGGAGCGTCGCCTGGCGTGATATAGTATCGCCTGGCGTGACACGGCGCCGCCTGGCGTGATATAGGAGCACCTGGCGTGATATAGTATCGCCTGGCGTGATATAGTGTCGCCTGGCGTGATATAGTGTCGCCTGGCGTGATATAGTGTCGCCTGGCGTGATATAGGAGCGCCGCCTGGCGTGATATAGTATTGCCTGTCGTGACACAGCGCCGCCTGGCGTGATATAGTAGCGCCTGGTGTGATATAGAGCGCCGCCTGGTGTGATATAGGAGCGCCGCCTGACGTGATATAGGAGCGCCTAGCGTGACACAGCGCCGCCTGGCGTGATATAGTATCGCCTGGCGGGACACAGCGCCGCCTGGCGTGATATAGGAGTGCCGCCTGGCGTGATATAGTATCGCCTGGCGTGACACAGCGCCGCCTGGCGTGATATAGGAGCACCTGGCGTGATATAGTATCGCCTGGTGTGATATAGAGCGCCGCCTGGCGTGATATAGTAACGCCTGGCGTGACACAGCGCCGCCTGGCGTGATATAGAGCACCTGGCGTGATATAGTATCGCCTGGCGTGATATAGGAGCGCCGCCTGGCGTGATATAGTATCGCCTGGCGTGACACAGCGCCGCCTGGCGTGATATAGGAGCACCTGGCGTGATATAGTATCGCCTGGCGTGATATAGTGTCGCCTGGCGTGATATAGGAGCGCCGCCTGGCGTGATATAGTATCGCCTGGCGTGATATAGGAGCACCGCCTGGCGTGATATAGTATCGCCTGGCGTGACACGGCGCCGCCTGGCGTGATATAGTATCGCCTGGCGTGATATAGTGTCGCCTGGCGTGATATAGTGTCGCCTGGCGTGATATAGTGTCGCCTGGCGTGATATAGTGTCGCCTGGCGTGATATAGTGTCGCCTGGCGTGATATAGTATCGCCTGGCGTGATATAGTATCGCCTGGCGTGATATAGTATCGCCTGGCGTGACACAGCATCACCTGGCGTGATATAGGAGCACCTGGCGTGACACAGGATCTCCTGGCGTAATATAGGAGCACCTGGCGTGATATAGGAGCGCCTGGCGTGATATAGGAGCGCCTGGCGTGATATAGGAGCGCCTGGCGTGATATAGGAGCGCCTGGCGTGATATAGGAGCACCTGGCGTGATATAGGAGCGCCTAGCGTGATATAGGAGCGCCTGTGGCATGATATAGGAGCACCTGGCGTGATATAGTATCGCCTGGCATGATATAGAGCACCTGGCGTGACACAGCGCAGCCTGGCGTGACACAGCGCCGCCTGACGTGACACAGCGCCGCCTGACGTGACACAGCGCCGCCTGGCGTGACATAGGAGCGCCTGGCGTGATATAGAGCGCCTGGCGTGATATAGGAGCACCTGGCATGATATAGTATCGCCTGGCGTGATATAGGAGCACCTGGCGTGATATAGTATCGCCTGGCGTGATATAGGAGCGCCTGGCGTGATATAGGAGCGCCTGGCGTGATATAGGAGCACCTGGCGTGATATAAGAGCACCTGGCGTGATATAGGAGCACCTGGCGTGACACAGCGCCGCCTGGCGTGATATAGGAGCACCTGGCGTGACATAGGAGCACCTGGAGTGACATAGGAGCACCTGGCGTGATATAGGAGCACCTGGCGTGATATAGTATCGCCTGGCGTGATATAGGAGCACCTGGCGTGACACAGCGCCGCCTGGCGTGATATAGGAGCACCTGGCGTGACATAGGAGCACCTGGAGTGATATAGTATCGCCTGGCGTGATATAGGAGCACCTGGCGTGACACAGCGCCGCCTGGCGTGATATAGGAGCACCTGGCGTGACACAGCGTCACCTTTATAAGGCCTTTATGGATGCTTCCTGAACCCTTTATGGATGCTTCCTGAACCCTTCATAAGGCCTTTATGGATGCTTCCTGAACCCTTTATGGATGCTTCATGAACCCTTTATGGATGCTTCCTGAACCCTTTATGGATGCTTCCTGAACCCTTTATGGATGCTTCCTGAACCCTTTATGGATGCTTCCTGAACCCTTTATGGATGCTTCCTGAACCCTTCATAAGGCCTTTATGGATACTTCCTGAACCCTTTATGGATGCTTCCTGAACCCTTTATGGATGCTTCATGAACCCTTTATGGATGCTTCCTGAACCCTTTATGGATGCTTCATGAACCCTTTATGGATGCTTCATGAACCCTTTATGGATGCTTCCTGAACCCTTCATAAGGCCTTTATGGATGCTTCCATAAATCAGTTGTAAGCCCATTTGATGCATGGACCTAGACGTCAACAGAAAGGCCCTACCGGAGTCTGCAGTGTGTAGCATCAGCCAGCGTATGGAAACGTTACAGTCCCGGAGACAGTTGAGCAGCTTAGGGACGTTATCCAGGACGATCTCCTCCCTCAGGAACCCTTCCTTCAGCAGCTGCTGGATCTGTGGCCTCAGGCCCTCCATGCTGACTGAATAACGACTGGCCTAGAGGAGGGTTGACGTACGGTTGGTTACAGGGTGTTATAACATGGCAGTGGGGGTCATAAGCAGGCCCTCCATGCTGACTGAATAACGACTGGCCTAGAGGAGGGTTGATGTACGGTTAGTTATAGGGTGTTATAAAAGGTGTTATAACATGGCAGTCATAAGCATGTCATAAGCAGGCCCTTGAACCTTCCACATTTTACACAACAACTTGTGAAGGATATGATGGGAGAGTCACGTCTGTAACAAGGCCTGATGGGAAACCGAGTGAAAACCATTTCACGTTAGTAGATGTTTTGTCAGTAAGCCCGTTAGCCTCCGTACCTGCTCTCTGATATTGGCTGAGTCGTACCTGCTCTCTGATATTGGCTGAGTCGTACCTGCTCTCTGATATTGGCTGAGTCGTACCTGCTCTCTGATATTGGCTGAGTCGTACCTGCTCTCTGATATTGGCTGAGTCGTACCTGCTCTCTGATATTGGCTGAGTCCAGGGTGTAGTTGAGGGCGATCTTGGCAGCTTTATACGGTTCCCAAGCCTCCACCAGATTCACAGTGATTCCCATGTAGACACTGATGACCTGCAACGGGAGACATTGTCAATACTTGAAACCAGCGTAACGGCTGGAGGCCTAGGGAAATATACCGCATCAAGATAAACAAGTACTCCTAATGTTTTTCCTAGTATTCAGGGAAGTAGAGTTTAGATGGCGTCTCTCACCCAGTTATCAGGGAAGTAGAGTCAGTCTCTCACCCAGTTATCAGGGAAGTAGAGTTTAGATACAGTCTCTCACCCAGTTATCAGGGAAGTAGAGTTTAGATACAGTCTCTCACCCAGTTATCAGGGAAGTAGAGTTTAGATACAGTCTCTCACCCAGTTATCAGGGAAGTACTTGTCCACTATCTCCCTCATCTTGGCCTGTTGAGTCTGAAGTATGGAGGGAATGAAGTAGAGACAGACATACAGCATGGCAGCCTGGTTAGCCAACGCTGTGCTGCGATGCTCAGGCAGAGGGTACGCAGACACCTGGGGGAGACACAGGACAGCTTTAGAGACACAGGACAGCTTTAGAGACACAGGACAGCTTTAGGAGACACAGGACAGCTTTACAGACACAGGACAGCTTTAGAGACACAGGACAGCTTTAGGAGACACAGGACAGCTTTAGGAGACACAGGACAGCTTTAGAGACACAGGACAGCTTTAGAGACACAGGACAGCTTTAGAGACACAGGACAGCTTTAGGGGACACAGGACAGCTTTAGGAGACACAGGGCAGCTTTAGGAGACACAGGACAGCTTTAGGAGACACAGGACAGCTTTAGGAGACACAGGACAGCTTTAGGAGACACAGGACAGCTTTAGGAGACACAGGACAGCTTTAGGAGACACAGGACAGCTTTAGGAGACACAGGACAGCTTTAGGAGACACAGGGCAGCTTTAGGAGACACAGGGCAGCTTTAGGAGACACAGGACAGCTTTAGGAGACACAGGACAGCTTTAGGAGACACAGGGCAGCTTTAGAGACACAGGACAGCTTTAGGAGACACAGGACAGCTTTAGAGACACAGGACAGCTTTAGGAGACACAGGACAGCTTTAGGAGACACAGGACAGCTTTAGGAGACACAGGACAGCTTTAGGAGACACAGGACAGCTTTAGGAGACACAGGACAGCTTTAGAGACACAGGACAGCTTTAGAGACACAGGACAGCTTTAGGAGACACAGGACAGCTTTAGAGACAGGACGAAACATGGATCTGAGAATCAGACGATTTCATGATCATAACATACAAATAGATTGAATAAAACATTCAAGACAACGTAATATTGTAGCATTAGTGAGTGTGTAAGAAATGTCATTCAGTTCTAGGTTACTAACCACCTAAAGGGAGCCAATGGGGTGTTTACATTACTAACTAGGAAAACAGTGGGTTAGTATGACGCGAGTAACTCCTTTTAAAAAGGTAAGAAAACGAATGGTTTAAATTAATATTATTATTATTTTTAAATCAAGGAATCTTTGAGTCTTACCTGGTTATAGATGTCATCAGAGCGCAGCCTCCCGATCACCATGCTGATGAAGGTAGAACTGATAGGTACTCTCTGGAAGTAGCTCGGGGTAGTTAGCTGGCCGCTTGGCCCCTGATTGGCTGGAGTAGCCAGTACTCCGCAGCAGCTTACAGATGTCATCCAGGTTAGAGTCCGCTGAGGAGCGGGCAGCACTGGACACACAAACAGGACACGGTATGGGTAGTGGACACACAAACAGGACACGGTATGGGCACTGGACACACAAACAGGACACGGTATGGGCACTGGGCACACAAACAGGACACGGTATGGGCACTGGACACACAAACAGGACACGGTATGGGCACTGGGCACACAAACAGGACACGGTATGGGCACTGGGCACACAAACAGGACACGGTATGGGCACTGGGCACACAAACAGGACACGGTATGGGCACTGGGCACACAAACAGGACACGGTATGGGCACTGGACACACAAACAGGACACGGTATGGGTAGTGGACACACAAACAGGACACGGTATGGGTAGTGGACACACAAACAGGACACGGTATGGGTAGTGGACACACAAACAGGACACGGTATGGGTAGTGGACACACAAACAGGACACGGTATGGGTAGTGGACACACAAACTGGACACGGTATGGGTAGTGGACACACAAACAGGACACGGTATGGGTAGTGGACACACAAACAGGACACGGTATGGGTAGTGGACACACAAACAGGACACGGTATGGGTAGTGGACACACAAACAGGACACGGTATGGGTAGTGGACACACAAACAGGACACGGTACGGGTAGTGACACGGCACGGGTAGTGACACGGTACGGGTAGTGACACGGTACGGGTAGTAACACGGTATGGGTAGTAACACGCTCCAATCAAATGTTTGTTTTTCTTTCATTCAAATTATAGATAATGATAAAATACTATACTAATATAATACTATAGTATTATAGATAGTACTACAGTATTATAGATAGTAGTATTATAGATAGTAGTATTATAGAT
The DNA here is from genome assembly GCF_018296145.1 of Oncorhynchus tshawytscha. Taxonomy (NCBI): domain Eukaryota; kingdom Metazoa; phylum Chordata; class Actinopteri; order Salmoniformes; family Salmonidae; genus Oncorhynchus; species Oncorhynchus tshawytscha. Next base: position 52,082 of record NW_024609441.1, read on the forward strand.
AGTAGTATAGTATTATAGATAGTAGTATTATAGATAGTAGTATTATAGATAGTAGTATAGTATTATAGATAGTAGTATTATAGATAGTACTACAGTGTTATAGATAGTAGTATTATAGATAGTAGTATTATAGATAGTACTACAGTATTATAGATAGTACTACAGTATTATAGATAGTATTATATTATTATAGATATACATAAATGTTTGTTTTTCTTTCATAAAAATTATAGATAGTATTATAGTATAATAGATAGTAGTATAGTATTATAGATAGTAGTATTATAGATAGTATTATAGTATTATAGATAGTAGTATAGTATTATAGTATTATAGATAGTAGTATAGTATTATAGATAGTATAGTATTATAGTATTATAGATAGTAGTGTAGTATTATAGTATTATAGATAGTAGTATAGTATTATAGTATTATAGATAGTAGTATAGTATTATAGTATTATAGATAGTAGGATAGTATTATAGATAGTAGTATAGTATTATAGATAGTGGGATAGCATTATAGTATTATAGATAGTAGTATAGATATTATCATAGTATTATAGATAGTATTACAGTATTATAGATAGTATTACAGTATTATAGATAGTATTACAGTATTATAGATAGTAGTATAGATAGTATTACAGCAGTATAGATAGTATTACAGTATTATAGATAGTAGTATAGATAGTATTATAGTATTATAGATAGTATTATAGTATTATAGATAGTATTATAGTATTATAGATAGTATTACAGTATTATAGATAGTATTACAGTATTATAGATAGTATTACAGTATTATAGATAGCAGTATAGATAGTATTACAGTATTATAGATAGTAGTATAGATAGTATTATAGTATTATAGATAGTATTACAGTATTATAGATAGTATTATAGTATTATAGATAGTATTATAGATAGTATTACAGTATTATAGATAGTATTATAGTATTATAGATAGTATTATAGTATTATAGATAGTAGTATAGTATTATAGATAGTAGTATAGATAGTAGTATAGTATTATAGATAGTATTATAGTATTACAGTATTATAGATAGCAGTATAGATAGTATTATAGAGAGTTGTATAGTATTATAGAGAGTATTATAGAGAATAGTATAGATAGTATAGTATTATAGATAGTATTATAGTATTACAGTATTATAGATAGCAGTATAGATAGTATTATAGAGAGTAGTATAGTATTATAGAGAGTATTATAGAGAGTAGTATAGTATTATAGAGAGTATTATAGAGAGTAGTATAGTATTGTAGAGAGTAGTATAGTATCATAGAGAGTATTATAGAGAGTAGTATAGAGTAGTATAGTATTATAGAGAGCATTATAGAGAGTAGTATAGAGAGTATTATAGAGAGTATTATAGATAGTATTATAGAGAGTAGTATAGTATTATAGAGAGTACTATAGAGAGTATTATAGAGAGTAGTATAGTATTATAGAGAGTAATATAGAGAGTATTATAGTAGTATAGAGAGTATTATAGAGAGTAGTATAGTATTATAGAGAGTATTATAGAGAGCAGTATAGTATTATAGAGAGTAGTATAGTATTACAGAGAGTATTATAGAGAGTATTATAGAGAGTAGTATAGTATTATAGAGAGCATTATAGAGAGTAGTATAGAGAGTATTATAGTAGTATAGAGAGTATTATAGACAGTATTATAGATACTATCATAGTATTCTAGATATTATCATAGTATTCTAGATATTATCATAGTATTATAGATATTATCATATTATTATAGATAGTATTACAGTATTATAGATAGTAGTATAGATAGTATTACAGTATTATAGATAGTATTACAGTATTATAGATAGTAGTATAGATATTATCATAGTATTATAGATAGTATTACAGTATTATAGTATTACAGTATTATAGATAGTATTACAGTATTATAGATAGTAGTATAGATAGTATTACAGTATTATAGATAGTAGTATAGATAGTATTACAGTATTATAGATAGTAGTATAGATAGTATTACAGTATTATAGATAGTAGTATAGATAGTATTATAGTATTATAGATAGTATTACAGTATTACAGTATTATAGATAGTAGTATAGATAGTATTACAGTATTATAGATAGCAGTATAGATAGTAGTATAGATAGTAGTATAGTATTATAGATAGTATAGTATTATAGATAGTATTATAGATAGTAGTATAGTATTATAGATAGTAGTATAGTATTATATATAGTAGTATAGACAGTATTATAGACAGTATTATAGATAGTAGTATAGATAGTAGTATAGACAGTATTACAGTATTATAGATAGTATTATAGATAGTAGTATAGATAGTAGTATAGATAGTATTACAGTATTATAGATAGTAGTATAGATAGTATTACTGTATTATTTACAGTATTATAGATAGTATTATAGATAGTAGTATAGATAGTAGTATAGTAGTATAGATAGTAGTATAGATAGTAGTATAGTATTATAGATAGTATTACAGTATTATAGATAGTAGTATAGTATTATAGATAGTAGTATAGTATTATAGATAGTATTACAGATAGTAGTATAGTAGTATAGATAGTATTATAGATAGTAGTATAGATAGTAGTATAGATAGTATTACAGTATTATAGATAGTATTACAGTATTAAAGATAGTAGTATAGATAGTATTACAGTATTATAGATAGTATTACAGTATTAAAGATAGTAGTATAGATAGTATTACAGTATTATAGATAGTAGTATAGATAGTATTATAGATAGTATAGTAGTATAGATAGTAGTATAGATAGTAGTATAGATAGTATTACAGTATTATAGATAGTATTACAGTATTATAGATAGTATTATAGATAGTATTACAGTATTATAGATAGTAGTATAGATAGTATTATAGATAGTATAGTAGTATAGATAGTAGTATAGATAGTAGTATAGATAGTATTACAGTATTATAGATAGTATTACAGTATTATAGATAGTAGTATAGTATTATAGATAGTATTACAGTATTATAGATAGTAGTATAGATAGTATTACAGTATTATAGATAGTAGTATAGATAGTATTACAGTATTATAGATAGTAGTATAGATAGTACTACAGTATTATAGATAGTATTACAGTATTATAGATAGTAGTATAGATAGTATAGATAGTAGTATAGATAGTATTACAGTATTATAGATAGTATTACAGTATTATAGATAGTAGTATAGATAGTATTACAGTATTATAGATAGTAGTATAGATAGTATTACAGTATTATAGATAGTAGTATAGATAGTAGTATATATAGTATTACAGTATTATAGATAGTAGTATAGATAGTACTACAGTATTATAGATAGTATTACAGTATTATAGATAGTAGTATAGATAGTATAGATAGTAGTATAGATAGTATTACAGTATTATAGATAGTATTACAGTATTATAGATAGTAGTATAGATAGTATTACAGTATTATAGATAGTAGTATAGATAGTATAGATAGTAGTGTAGTATAGATAGTAGTATAGATAGTAGTATAGTATTATAGATAGTATTACAGTATTATAGATAGTAGTATAGTATTATAGATAGTAGTATAGTATTATAGATAGTATTACAGATAGTAGTATAGTATTATAGATAGTATTATAGATAGTATTATAGATAGTATTATAGATAGTAGTATAGATAGTATTACAGTATTATAGATAGTATTACAGTATTAAAGATAGTAGTATAGATAGTATTACAGTATTATAGATAGTAGTATAGATAGTAGTATAGATAGTATTACAGTATTATAGATAGTATTACAGTATTAAAGATAGTAGTATAGATAGTATTACAGTATTATAGATAGTAGTATAGATAGTATTACAGTATTATAGATAGTATTACAGTATTATAGATAGTATTATAGATAGTATTACAGTATTATAGATAGTAGTATAGATAGTATTATAGATAGTATAGTAGTATAGATAGTAGTATAGATAGTAGTATAGATAGTATTACAGTATTATAGATAGTATTACAGTATTATAGATAGTACTACAGTATTATAGATAGTATTACAGTATTATAGATAGTATTATAGATAGTGGTATAGATAGTAGTATAGATAGTATTACAGTATTACAGTATTATAGATAGTATTACAGTATTATAGATAGTAGTATGGATAGTATTACAGTATTATAGATAGTATTACAGTATTATAGATAGTACTACAGTATTATAGGTAGTATTATAGTAGTATAGATAGTATTATAGTATTACAGTATTATAGTAGTATAGATAGTATTATAGATAGTATTACAGTATTATAGATAGTGGTATAGATAGTAGTATAGATAGTATTACAGTATTACAGTATTATAGATAGTATTACAGTATTATAGATAGTAGTATGGATAGTATTACAGTATTATAGATAGTATTACAGTATTATAGATAGTACTACAGTATTATAGGTAGTATTATAGTAGTATAGATAGTATTATAGTATTACAGTATTATAGTAGTATAGATAGTATTATAGATAGTATTACAGTATTATAGATAGTATTATAGATAGTATTATAGTATTATAGATAGTATTACAGTATTATAGATAGTATTACAGTATTATAGATAGTATTACAGTATTATAGATGGTATTACAGTATTATAGATAGTATTACAGTATTATAGATAGTATTATAGATAGTATTATAGATAGTATTGTAGATAGTATTGTAGATAGTAGTATAGATAGTATTACAGTATTATAGATAGTATTACAGTATTATAGATAGTATTATAGATAGTATTACAGTATTATAGATAGTAGTATAGATAGTATTATAGATAGTATAGTAGTATAGATAGTAGTATAGATAGTATTACAGTATTATAGATAGTATTACAGTATTATAGATAGTAGTATAGTATTATAGATAGTAGTATAGATAGTATTACAGTATTATAGATAGTAGTATAGATAGTATTACAGTATTATAGATAGTAGTATAGATAGTACTACAGTATTATAGATAGTATTACAGTATTATAGATAGTAGTATAGATAGTATAGATAGTAGTATAGATAGTATTACAGTATTATAGATAGTATTACAGTATTATAGATAGTAGTATAGATAGTATTACAGTATTATAGATAGTAGTATAGATAGTATTACAGTATTATAGATAGTAGTATAGATAGTAGTATATATAGTATTACAGTATTATAGATAGTAGTATAGATAGTACTACAGTATTATAGATAGTATTACAGTATTATAGATAGTAGTATAGATAGTATAGATAGTAGTATAGATAGTATTACAGTATTATAGATAGTATTACAGTATTATAGATAGTAGTATAGATAGTATTACAGTATTATAGATAGTAGTATAGATAGTATAGATAGTAGTATAGGTAGTATTACAGTATTATAGATAGTAGTATAGATAGTATTACAGTATTATAGATAGTAGCATAGATAGTATAGATAGTATTACAGTATTATAGATAGTAGTATAGATAGTATAGATAGTATTACAGTATTATAGATAGTAGTATAGTTAGTATTATAGATAGTATTACAGTATTATAGATAGTAGTATAGATGGCAGTATAGATAGTATTACAGTATTATAGATAGTACTACAGTATTATAGATAGTATTACAGTATTATAGATAGTATTATAGATAGTGGTATAGATAGTAGTATAGATAGTATTACAGTATTACAGTATTATAGATAGTATTACAGTATTATAGATAGTAGTATGGATAGTATTACAGTATTATAGATAGTATTACAGTATTATAGATAGTACTACAGTATTATAGGTAGTATTATAGTAGTATAGATAGTATTATAGTATTACAGTATTATAGTAGTATAGATAGTATTATAGATAGTATTACAGTATTATAGATAGTATTATAGATAGTATTATAGTATTATAGATAGTATTACAGTATTATAGATAGTATTACAGTATTATAGATGGTATTACAGTATTATAGATAGTATTACAGTATTATAGATAGTATTATAGATAGTATTGTAGATAGTATTGTAGATAGTAGTATAGATAGTATTACAGTATTATAGATAGTATTACAGTATTATAGATAGTATTACAGTAGTATAGATAGTATCACAGATAGTATTACTGGCAGCATTAAAGGGTCCCTGACAAAATAACAAGAGGATTGATTTTTAAAAGGGTTGAATTGTATAAAGGATGTAGAAGCCATCCCCCCCAAAAACAGCAGCAAAGGTCTCACCTGTATCTATAGTAGGACACCAGCATCCTCTCTCTGACCTCCCCTCCATCTTCTGGTCAATAACCAACAGCATGACTCCATAGAGATACAGCGCCTCACACTGGTTAACAAGGAGACAAACAGCACATCGTAGGACTCTCACATACCTTCAGGACCTCACACTGGTTAACAAGGAGACAAACACATGGTAGGACTCTCACATACCTTCAGGACATACAGCGCCTCACACTGGTTAACAAGGAGACAAACACATGGTAGGACTCTCACATACCTTCTGGACATCGCCAAACATACAGGGACGATTTTCCTAAATATATATAAGTTGATCTTAGAGCTACAAAGCTTCCAGGGAACACCCCCCCGCCGGGGCCCTTCTACAAAATCTAAGTAATTACAAGAGATTGGGGCGGCAGGGTAGCCTAGTGGTTAGAGGGGGAGGCAGGTGGTTGGACTAGTAACCGAAAGGTTGCAAGATTGAATCCCCGAGCTGACGAGGTAAAAATCTGTTGTTCTGCCCCTGAACAAGGCAGTTTAACCCCACTGTTCCCCTGAACAAGGCAGTTTAACCCCACTGTTCCCCTGAACAAGGCAGTTTAACCCCACTGTTCCCCTGAACAAGGCAGTTTAACCCCACTGTTCCCCTGAACAAGGCAGTTTAACCCCACTGTTCCCCTGAACAAGGCAGTTAACCCACTGTTCCCCTGAACAAGGCAGTTTAACCCACTGTTCCCCTGAACAAGGCAGTTCACCGTCATTGAAAATACCAATTTGTTCTTAACTGACTTGACGAGTAAAATAAAAATAAATGTTGTTGTTGTTTTACCAGGAGCTGTTTTCCATCCTCATTCAGCAGCACCGTCTCCAGGGTCTGTTGAATGTAAACTCCTTCATACAGATCATCCAGATACCTGGAGAGAAGAACAGCTGATTAGATAAAGCATGGTGAGGAGACAGAGACAGAACAGCTGATTAGATAAAGCATGGTGAGGAGACAGAGACAGAACAGCTGATTAGATAAAGCATGGTGAGGAGACAGAGACAGAACAGCTGATTAGATAAAGCATGGTGAGACAGAGACAGAGACAGCTGATTAGATAAAGCATGGTGAGACAGAGACAGAGACAGAACAGCTGATTAGATAAAGCATAGTGAGGAGACAGACAGAACAGCTGATTAGATAAAGCATGGTGAGGAGACAGACAGAACAGCTGATTAGATAAAGCATGGTGAGGAGACAGAGACAGCTGATTAGATAAAGCATGGTGAGGAGACAGAACAGCTGATTAGATAAAGCATGGTGAGGAGACAGACAGAACAGCTGATTAGATAAAGCATGGTGAGGAGACAGAGACAGAACAGCTGATTAGATAAAGCATGGTGAGGAGACAGACAGAACAGCTGATTAGATAAAGCATGGTGAGGAGACAGAGACAGAACAGCTGATTAGATAAAGCATGGTGAGGAGACAGAGACAGAACAGCTGATTAGATAAAGCATGGTGAGGAGACAGAGACAGAACAGCTGATTAGATAAAGCATGGTGAGGAGACAGAGACAGAACAGCTGATTAGATAAAGCATGGTGAGGAGACAGAACAGCTGATTAGATAAAGCATGGTGAGGAGACAGAGACAGAACAGATGATTAGATAAAGCATGGTGAGGAGACAGAGACAGAACAGCTGATTAGATAAAGCATGGTGAGGAGACAGAACAGCTGATTAGATAAAGCATGGTGAGGAGACAGAGACAGAACAGCTGATTAGATAAAGCATGGTGAGGAGACAGAGACAGAACAGCTGATTAGATAAAGCATGGTGAGGAGACAGAGACAGAACAGCTGATTAGATAAAGCATGGTGAGGAGACAGAGACAGAACAGCTGATTAGATAAAGCATGGTGAGGAGACAGAGACAGCTGATTAGATAAAGCATGGTGAGGAGACAGAGACAGCTGATTAGATAAAGCATGGTGAGGAGACAGAACAGCTGATTAGATAAAGCATGGTGAGGAGACAGAACAGCTGATTAGATAAAGCATGGTGAGGAGACAGAACAGCTGATTAGATAAAGCATGGTGAGGAGACAGAGACAGAACAGCTGATTAGATAAAGCATGGTGAGGAGATAGACAGAACAGCTGATTAGGTAAAGCATGGTGAGGAGACAGACAGAACAGCTGATTAGATAAAGCATGGTGAGGAGACAGAGACAGCTGATTAGATAAAGCATGGTGAGGAGACAGAGACAGAACAGCTGATTAGATAAAGCATGGTGAGGAGACAGAACAGCTGATTAGATAAAGCATGGTGAGGAGACAGAACAGCTGATTAGATAAAGCATGGTGAGGAGACAGAGACAGAACAGCTGATTAGATAAAGCATGGTGAGGAGACAGACAGAACAGCTGATTAGGTAAAGCATGGTGAGGAGACAGACAGAACAGCTGATTAGATAAAGCATGGTGAGGAGACAGAGACAGAACAGCTGATTAGATAAAGCATGGTGAGGAGACAGAGACAGACTACTTGACACAACACACAGTAAAGACTTCAACTCAATGACTGAACAGACCAAAAATATGTAAATACAAAACAGACACCCTGGTCGATATCGTAAGGAGGTAATTCTGTATGACCTGATTAGATCAACGATGTACTTGTGGACACTTTCAAACGCCAGGTAGAATCGTGAGAGTATCTCCAGGTTATTCTCACGGAACTCATCGTCCAGATCCTGCAGATCTGGTTTGGCTTCTAGCTTACTGTCGTAGTACTCTGGACCCTGGAAGGCAACAGGAGAATATAAAGGGTTACTCATGGACGTAACATTATCCCTGTTCTTCCTCATCATCATCATCATCATCATGATAACTGGAAAGACTGTCGTAGTACTCTGGACCCTGGAAGGCAACAGGAGAATATAAAGGGTTACTAATGGACATAATATTATCCCTGTTCTTCATCATCATCATCATCATCATCATGCCTATGCCGTTCTGTACCATCTCTCATTCATATATTTTTATGTACATATTCTTTATCCCTTTACACTTGTGTGTCTATAAGGTAGTAGTTGTGGGATTGTTAGTTAGATTACTCGTTGGTTATTACTGCATTGTCGGAACTAGAAGCACAAGCATTTCGCTACACTCGCATTAACATCTGCTAACCATGTGAATGTGACCAAATAACATTAGATTTGATTTGTACTTCATCATCATGCCATAACACATTCTAAACAATCTAGTTCATAGATGACATAACTTAACATAACTTCACATAACTTGAAAGACCTAACCATGACACTGGCGGTGTGTGTCCATTACCTAAGGAGGTGCACCCCAAACAATGTCCTTTCACTGTGATCTCATCTCACACTCATTCAACAAGACAACCCCCCTCTCCCATCTCACCTTGAAGTAGCTGAAGTCACAGATGATGTCTCCGTATTTCTGCTGGTCGCTCTTGTCTTTGAGTCTGAAGACAGCAGGGATGAACTCCGAGAGGCGGAGGAGCTCGGCTATGATCGCGTTTCCCGGGACACGATCCTCAGCACCGCCTGACCACACAGGTTGTTTTCCGCCAGGAAATCCACCATGGCGGCGGTCTCAGGTCGACAAGGCGCCTCTGCAATTCGGGCTCTGGCCCACTTCTACTCTAGTATTGTATAAACAAAAAAGAGACACAGCTGCCACAGGTTAAACCAGGGACTAAAACTGCATCTCTAAATAGTATTCATTTGTATAATGTTAACGAGTTCAGATAGCTACATGAAACAATTGTATATGTAGTTATCACCAGCAGGCTAGTTTGAAGCTAGTGGCCGGAAAGATATTTTTGCAACAAGCGGTGAATTCTACCGACCGGAGCGATGACTAATTTTCAACTTTCTAAATATTTGACATGCATCATTTCACAACCGTACTCACCTTAAGGTAATACACCTCTAGGATAAGTGTAGTTGCTCGTTTCAAGTTTTTCAATTCACTTCCTGTTTACCATCACATGACAAACCACATGATTCATCTTCCCTGCAGAGTGTTTGTGGACCACTAGGTGGCGACGAAGTCAAGACGAAGAGCAGGGGGCTTTTCTTCTTCGTGGGAATTTTCTGCCGCTTCTTCTTCTTCGTTGCTATTATGGCGGTCCGCAAACAAATATCATAGGTGCATGTCGCCACCTACTGTATTGGCTGTGTATCAGCCTACTATTCTGTGGTATGAATTCATTACCTTGTGAAAAAATTGGCCTACTAACTAACCCTACACCCATTAAAACCTCACCAATATGCACTATCTAACCCTGTACCTATACACTATCTAACCCTGTACCTATACACTATCTAACCCTGTATCTATACACTATCTACTATCTAACCCTGTACCTATACACTATCTAACCCTGTACCTATACACTATCTACTATCTAACCCTGTACCTATGCACTATCTAACCCTGTACCTATACACTATCTAACCATGTACCTATACACTATCTAACCCTGTACCTATACACTATCTAACCCTGTACCTATACACTATCTACCATCTAACCCTGTACCTGTACACCCTCCCACTACTTCGTCCTCAACATCAGCCTGGGAGGATGTAACCTCTCTTCTCTAAACTCCTTGCAGATCTTCTACACTAAAATCTCTCTGCTGCTGCAACTACCTCATCTATCTTCTGTGGTTTCTGTTCCATCATCGCAGTACAGTTGATCACCATGGCTACAAACGCAAGAAATCCAACCTTACTTCTGTCCTACTCAGTGGGGGCTTCCAGTCAAATCACTCACCCTTGGGCTATTCGCTACTCTCTTCACTGCCTCAGCATAGGAAACGTTCTACCCCATGCGAACTCTGGCAATCTGAACCTGTCTCTCTCTCTGTCTCTCTCTCTGTCTCTCTCTCTCTGTCTCTGTCTCTCTCTCTGTCTCTCTGTCTCTCTCTCTCTCTCTCTTTCAGGGCACTTTGTATCCCCAGCTGCATTGGCAACCCCACAGTGCTTTCTCTATCCCAGCTTTACACTCCTATCCTGCACAGTTCTCACATCTTGGGATCTCCCTTCTTCACACTGCTGCAACACCTCTGAATCCTTGGCACCTAAAGCACCGTAACGGGTTTGGAACATACTGTAGGCCCTCACAGAATTGCAACTCTAACCTTACGTCACCTTATCCAACCTGGACTTAAGGGGTAAACGTAACATAGTAAATGTAACTACAGGACGTTCCAATTAGTGTGACATGTTTAAGTTTCGCATGGTATGTATTAACTTGTGGATGTACATTTTACATTTCGACTGATATGTTATGAATCACAATTCGTACGATATGTTACAAATTGCAATTCATATACTATGTTAAAAATTTGTAAAAAACATATTTAACGAATTCCTATTTTTGTAACTAATGTTATATAGGTGGCTAAGTAGCTATCGTTAATGTTAGCTTGGTGGCTAAGGTTAGATAAGATATGGGATTAGGGGTTAAGGCTAGGGTTCATGTTAGGGTTACAGTTGTGGCTGCTTCACATGATGTATTGTTGTCTCTACCTTGCCTTTTGTGCTGTTGTCTGTGCCCAATAATGTTTGTACCATGTTTTGTGCTGCTACCATGTTGTGTTGCTACCATGTTGTTGTCATGTTGTATCGCTACCATGCTATGTTGTTGTCTTAGGTCTCTCTTTATGTAGTGTTGTGGTGTCTCTCTTGTCGTGATGTGTTTTGTCCTATTTTTTAAAAATGTATCCTTCGTTCCCGCAGGAGGCCTTTTTGGTAAGAATTTGTTCTTAACTGACATGCCTAGTTAAATAAAATTAAAATTAAAACAAAGGGTTAAGGTTAGGAGTTAGTTTAAAAGGTTAAGGTTAGGAGTTAGTTTAAAAGGTTAAGGTTAGGAGTTAGTTTAAAAGGTTAAGGTTAGGAGTTAGTTTAAAGGGTTAAGGTTAGGAGTTAGTTTAAAAGGTTAAGGTTAGGAGTTAGTTTAAAGGGTTAAGGTTAGAGTTAGGGTTAGCTAACATGCAAAGAAGCTAAAAAGTAGTAAGTGGTTGCAAAGTTGCTAATTAGCTTAAATGCTAAAGTTGTCCGTGATGAGATTTGAACACCTAAACGTTCGCATTGTACGCCCACCCATCCACGCCCGACCAACCAACCTACTTTAGTCTTTGCCTTAAGTCACTTTTTGTCTTACGTAACCACACCAAACATATAATGCACATTTTTGTATATCGGATTTTCATTTACTATGTTACGTCTAGTCTATGTGACCAGGCTGCCTTGTCAGTAGAAACTGTGTCGAAGCTCAACAAGACAGACGGGTTATTCTCAGACTCGCCATTGCCACTGGGTCTACGTCTCACCAAACGGTGGGCGTCACAAACGCCAAGAATATTATTTTTCATTTGATCCAACTCTATACTCAATACTTCCCCACTGATCACTCCTTTGTGCAGCGCCCTGATCCGAGTAGTGATGGGATTTCGGGGCGGCAGGGTAGTCTAGTCGTTAGAGCGTTGGACAAGTAACCAACTTGGTGGGGTGTGTAGTAATCATTATATACTAGTGGCAGAGCCAAAAAGTCCTTGACCTCTTTGAACCCCTAACAGAACCACTGTCTCCTCTGACCCGG
>NW_024609441.1:67500-72500 GCF_018296145.1 Oncorhynchus tshawytscha
TCTCTCTCTCTCTCTCCCTGCCGTTCCACTGTTAGTGACGGGCGGCTCTGGCAGCTCCTGACTGACGGGCGGCTCTGGCAGCCCCTGACTGACGGGCGGCTCTGGCAGCTCCTGAATGACGGGCGGCTCTGGCAGCTCCTGACTGACGGGCGGCTCTGGCAGCTCCTGACTGACCGGAGACTCTGGCAGCTCAGGACAGACGGGAGACTCTGGCAGCTCAGGACAGACGGGCGACTGGCAGCTCAGGACAGACGGGAGACTCTGGCAGCTCAGGACAGACGGGAGACTCTGGCAGCTCAGGACAGACGGGAGACTGGCACCTCAGGAAAGACGGGAGACCCTGTAGGGAGGAGACGGAGAGACAGCCTGGTGCGGGGGGCTGCCACCGGAGGCCTGGTGCGTGGAGGAGGCACCGGATAGACCGGACCGTGGAGGCGCACTGGAGGTCTCGATTACCGAGCCTGCACAACCCTACCTGGCTGGATACTCCCCGTAGCCAGGCTGTGCTGGCGAACCGGGGACACCATGCGTAGGGCTGGTGCTATGTACCCCGGCCCGAGGAGACACACTGGAGACCAGATGCGCTGAGCCGTCTTCATGGCACCTGACTCGATGCCCACTCTAGCCTGGCCGATACGAGGCGCTGCTATGTACTGCACCGGGCTATGCCTGCGCACCGGGGACACAGTGCACCTCACGGCATAACACAGTGCCTGCCCGGTCCCCCTCTCTCCATGGTAAGCACGGGGAGTTGGCTCAGGTCTCCTACCTGACAGCCACACTCCCCGTGTGCCCCCCCCAATACATTTTTGGGGTTGCCTCTCGTCCCAGCCGCGCTGCTGTGCTGCCTCCTCATACCACCGCCTCTCAGCTTTTGCTGCCTCCAGCTTTGCCTTGGGGCGGCGATATTCTCCCGGCTGTACCCAGGGTCCCTTGCCATTCAAGATCTCCTCCCAAGTCCAGGAGTCTTGAACCCGCTGCTCCTATGTACCACACTGCTTGGTCCGGTATTCATTACCCTGTATTCATGACCCTGTATTCATGACCCTGTATTCATGACCCTGTATTCATTACCCTGTATTCATTACCCTGTATTCATGACCCTGTATTCATTACCCTGTATTCATTACTCTGTATTCATTACCCTGTATTCATTACCCTGTATTCATTACCCTGTATTCATTACTCTGTATTCATGACCCTGTATTCATGACCCTGTATTCATTACTCTGTATTAGTTACTGTATTCATTACTCTGTATTCATTACCCTGTATTCATTACTCTGTATTCATGACCCTGTATTCATTACCCTGTATTCATTACTCTGTATTAGTGACTGTATTCATTACCCTGTATTCATTACCCTGTATTCATTACTCTGTATTAGTTACAGTATTCATTACCCTGTATTCATTACCCTGTATTCATTACTCTGTATTAGTTACTGTATTCATTACTCTGTATTAGTTACTGTATTCATTACCCTGTATTAGTTACTGTATTCATTACCCTGTATTCATTACCCTGTATTCATTACTCTGTATTCATTACCCTGTATTCATTACTCTGTATTCATTACTCTGTATTCATTACCCTGTATTCATTACTCTGTATTAGTGACTGTATTCATTACCCTGTATTCATTACCCTGTATTCATTACCCTGTATTCATTACTCTGTATTAGTTACTGTATTCATTACCCTGTATTCATTACCCTGTATTCATTACTCTGTATTAGTTACTGTATTCATTACCCTGTATTCATTACCCTGTATTCATTACCCTGTATTCATTACCCTGTATTCATTACCCTGTATTCATTACTCTGTATTAGTTACTGTATTCATTACTCTGTATTAGTTACTGTATTCATTACCCTGTATTCATTACCCTGTGTTCGTTACTCTGTATTCATTACTCTGTATTCATTACTCTGTATTCATTACCCTGTATTCATTACTCTGTATTAGTGACTGTATTCATTACCCTGTATTCATTACCCTGTATTCATTACTCTGTATTAGTTACTGTATTCATTACCCTGTATTCATTACCCTGTATTCATTACCCTGTATTCATTACTCTGTATTAGTTACTGTATTCATTACTCTGTATTAGTTACTGTATTCATTACCCTGTATTCATTACCCTGTATTCATTACTCTGTATTCATTACCCTGTATTCATTACCCTGTATTCATTACCCTGTATTCATTACCCTGTATTCATTACCCTGTATTCATTACTCTGTATTCATTACCCTGTATTCATTACTCTGTATTCATTACCCTGTATTCATTACTCTGTATTCATTACTCTGTAATACTTATTCTGTATTCATTACCCTGTATTCATTACCCTGTAACCATTACTCTGTATTAGTTACTGTATTAATTACTGTGTAAAGTGGGGGTACGTCAGATTAAGGTTGAACCAAAAGATTACATGTAACAAATATGAAATGAAATACGAAATTATGATGTGAAATTAAATGAAACAATAATGTCTGTTGATGCTAACATGAGGTACAATATTCCATGATGTTTCTATACGATAACAATAACGTAATATATTTAATATGTCTTAATAAATATGTATACTATTTATTAACAGTTTCACTCATTACATTTGATTGAACTTAATCGTTATGACACACCCCCTCTCTATTGTCATTGGTTGCACTAATTACACTGTAACCTGGTTCAAGTCTTCATGACACACCCCCTCTCTATTTTCATTGGTTGCACTAATTACACTGTAACCTGGTTCAAGTCTTCATGACACACCCCCTCTATTGTCATTGGTTGCACTAATTACACTGTAACCTGGTTCAAGTCTTCATGACACACCCCTCTCTATTGTCATTGGTTGCACTAATTACACTGTAACCTGGTTCAAGTCTTCATGACACACCCCTCTCTATTGTCATTGGTTGCACTAATTACACTGTAACCTGGTTCAAGTCTTCATGACACACCCCCTCTCTATTGTCATTGGTTGCACTAATTACACTGTAACCTGGTTCAAGTCTTCATGACACCCCCTCTCTATTTTCATTGGTTGCACTAATTACACTGTAACCTGGTTCAAGTCTTCATGACACACCCCTCTCTATTGTCATTGGTTGCACTAATTACACTGTAACCTGGTTCAAGTCTTCATGACACACCCCCTCTATTGTCATTGGTTGCACTAATTACACTGTAACCTGGTTCAAGTCTTCATGACACACCCCCTCTCTATTGTCATTGGTTGCACTAATTACACTGTAACCTGGTTCAAGTCTTCATGACACACCCCCTCTATTGTCATTGGTTGCACTAATTACACTGTAACCTGGTTCAAGTCTTCATGACACACCCCCTCTCTATTGTCATTGGTTGCACTAATTACACTGTAACCTGGTTCAAGTCTTCATGACACACCCCTCTCTATTGTCATTGGTTGCACTAATCACACTGTAACCTGGTTCAAGTCTTCATGACACACCCCTCTCTATTGTCATTGGTTGCACTAATTACACTGTAACCTGGTTCAAGTCTTCATGACACACCCCCTCTCTATTGTCATTGGTTGCACTAATCACACTCTAACCTGGTTCAAGTCTTCATGACACACCCCTCTCTATTGTCATTGGTTGCACTAATTACACTGTAACCTGGTTCAAGTCTTCATGACACACCCCCTCTCTATTGTCATTGGTTGCACTAATTACACTGTAACCTGGTTCAAGTCTTCATGACATCACCCTGAGGAAGGCACAGCGATGCCGAAGCACTGGTAAATACCCATTCAAATTACACTAATGAAGAGTGGGACTTTCTTTATTTTGATAGTTTATAGTTGATATAATATAGGAAATATGATTTCATTATATAACATATTAAATATAATGACATTTCCTCCGTGGTTTGTATTCAAAGGAACAGCTCTTGCTATCAACAGCTTGTTATCTCAATGTGAGAATCAAAAATGTTGAAAGAGAGAGAGAGAGATTGATAAAAACTAGTCCAAGTCATTGTTATTCCTCTCAGACCTGGGTTCAATGGAGAGTCTGAACTTTTGTACCGACCTGATGGAAACAGCTATCTGTGAGCATGTCTATAGATACCCTGTGATACAGAAGCCACAGAGAAGGGACAATGAATGCGAATCTCTCTTTTCAGAGTGGAAATGAGTTATTCTTTCTTACTGGCTTGGGCTTTTCACCTGTTTCACTGTGTCACTATTGACCCAAGGTGTGTTCCAAATAGCACCCTAATTCCCTCGGTCGTGCCCTACGTTTGACCAGAGTCCTATGAGCCCTGGTGAAAAGTAGTGCACTACATATGGAATATGGAGCCATTTGGGATACACAGTGTGCTCATGGCATAACATCTGTATTGGCCAGCAGACAGACACGTCGAAAGCCTCC
This sequence comes from Oncorhynchus tshawytscha, assembly GCF_018296145.1. Taxonomy (NCBI): domain Eukaryota; kingdom Metazoa; phylum Chordata; class Actinopteri; order Salmoniformes; family Salmonidae; genus Oncorhynchus; species Oncorhynchus tshawytscha. The sequence continues at coordinate 71,917 of NW_024609441.1, forward strand.
GTTCTCTAAATGTCAGGAGAATAAGAAGCACACACACAGGTTGCGTCCCATAAGTGGTACCCTATTCCCTATGTAGTGTACCCTATTCCCTGTGTAGTGTACCCTATTCCCTATGTAGTGTACCTTATTCCCTATGTAGTATACCCTATTGCCTGTGTAGTGTACCTTATTCCCTATGTAGTGTACCTTATTCCTTATGTAGTGTACCCTATTCCCTATGTAGTGTACCTTATTCCCTATGTAGTGTACCTTATTCCCTATGTAGTGTACCTTATTCCCTATGTAGTGTATCCTATTCCCTATGTAGTGTATCCTATTCCCTATGTAGTGTACCCTATTCCCTATGTAGTGTACCCTATTCCCTATGTAGTGTATCCTATTCCCTATGTAGTGTACCTTATTCCCTATGTAGTGTACCCTATTCCCTATGTAGGGCACTATAGTCCCTATGTAGGGCACTATATTCCCAATGTAGGGCACTATAGTCCCTATGTAGGGCACTATATTCCCTATGTAGGGCACTATATTCCCTATGTATATTGCCTATGTAGGGCACTATAGTCCCTATGAAGGTCACTATATTC